>NC_134889.1:1958389-2015889 GCF_041734735.1 Babylonia areolata | reverse complement strand
TGCGCACCCACACACACGCACACACACACACACACACACACAAACACATGCGCACACACACACACACATACAAACTCTGCAGTCTCTGTCTCTCTCCCACCTTCTCTCCCTGTCTCTCCCCCCTCCCCTCCCACCCTCTCTCCCTCACCTCCTTAACAAGAGAGACACATCGATACAAGTGGAGGTCACTTCAAGTATCACCCAAGGTCAAGGGCAAAGCTATCAATGCGAAACACTTTTTTTTGAGTTATACATATTGGGGACAGTAGACATTTTGTTACAATGATAATGTTGACATTTGAATGTTATCGTGTAAAAGGTAGGGGGTTGGGGGGGTGTAATGGTGAGTTGGGGAAAGCCGGGTAGACGAAGAGCGGAACCAAAGATGAATATTTGAAATGGGTATCCAAGTATAATTAAAGACATTACTTAATGGACTTCGTAAAATTTTTTTTTAATTAAATATCACAGACTGAGAAATGGTTAATTCAACAAGAGAAACAACTGATAATTGAAGTAAAAATCCAAAAACATGAGCATCCCCAGTGACTCGTGATGACACACTTTCTTGCAGGTAATAATTCATCAAACCAGGATGAGAAATATATTTACATACTTCACTTCCACATCACTGAAACAATTGCACTTGACATCACAGCAATATCTAGTCCGTAATGAATTAGATAATAGTCTAAAACTGTACTGGGAAACTGATGCCCTTGACCGCTCTTGCTGAAGGATGCTGTGCTCTAGTGGCATAAAGACGTTTGAAAACAAGAGAACGCTGGCCATTAAGGAGAAGCGTGAGCGAAGGAAGCAGGGCTTAACTTCTGAAGACGTTTTCCCTTGCAACACCTGTGGGAAGTGCTGCGCATCCAGAATCGGCCTCTTCTCCCATACACCGACAGATAAGCCTGCCTGCCTACTCATCCGTCGGACCGACGGGAGACTCCATCAATGCTAGAACTCGTCTGGAACGAACCAATTTTTTTAAAAGTCTAACGAGGTTTTAGAGATAAATGGAAAGACTTATCAAAGTCTCTTTCTGGTATATTACTCATTTCCTTGAATGGCAATGGGCAATGTACTTGTTATAGTCCTACATGTAAAATTATGTGTTCCCCGTTTGCTGCTGTCTGCTTGGTTGTAACAAAGAAACTCAGTATGGAACTGTATCCATTAAAAATCAGTATTTACGTCTTTTGGGGGCGTGGGGGGGTGGGGGGGGGGGGTGTGTTGTATTTCTAAAAGCACGCTTCGTGTTCCCATCAGCCTCTGAATGCCTCTGTCTCATTTGATCACGATCTGCCCGTGCAACACGTGTCATGACAGCGACAGCTCTGGGAACTCACACAGCTCACAGAGCAGAGACCGGTTTGAAGGGAATGGAGTGACGCTGTGTTGACAAGGACAAAACTTTGTGCGAAATGGTTGTGGTGCAGAAACAAAAAACAAACAAATTCAGACGACCATTACAAAAAAAAATGGAAACGGACTTCAGGATAGAATTATCAATATTCTGGATGAAAATTAAAAAAAGAAAGAAATCTATGACCACCATTCTTCAGTCACGGTTTCACCTTGTCAGCTGTTCGTTTTGTGAACAATGAGTGGAAAATTCAAAGTGAGTTGTGTCTCCATTCTAAGAACAACCTGTGTGTGTATTTCTAAAAGGTGGTGGAACTTTGACGTGATAATTATGCAGAAGTTACTCCCAGTGTCCTTTGTAGCCCACACTGTCCACAGCCTGTGTATGAGGAGTGGGAAGAATGCTAACCTGACTCGTCACTCCAGGATTTCTATCGATGACAGGGGACCGGTGCACAGTTTCGGAATGTACGTGCCGATGTGGACTTTCAACTTGCACAGAATCCTTGTCCACGGAACGGCAAAGTAAGGTGTTTCTTCTTCTTCTATTATATTTATCATCATCATTATTATTATTGTGATTATTGTTATTGGCAATATCCACATTTTTTTGCCCTGTACTGTGTTGTAATTCACTGCACTGAACTGTGTTGTAATTCACTGCACTGAACTGTGTTGTAATTCACTGTACTGAACTGTGTTGTATTTCCTGCACTGAACTGTGTTGTATTTACTGCACTGAACTGTGTTGTATTTACTGCACTGAACTGTGTTGTAATTCACTGCACTGAACTGTGTTGTAATTCACTGCACTGAACTGTGTTGTAATTCACTGCACTGAACTGTGTTGTAATTCACTGCACTGAACTGTGTTGTAATTCACTGCACTGAACTGTTGTATTTCTTGTTTTATCACAACAGATTCCTCTGTGTGAAATTCGGGCTGCTCTCTCAGGGAGAGCGCGTCGCTACACTGCAGCGCCACCCTTTTTTTTTGGTGGGGGGGGGGGGGGTATTTTTTCCTGCGTGCAGTTTTATTTGTTTTTCCTATCGAAGTGTGTTTTTCTACAAAATTTTGCTAGGAACAACCCTTTTGTTGCCGTGGGTTCTTTTACGTGCGCAAAGTGCATGCTGCACACGGGACCTCGGTTTATCGTCTCATCCGAATGACTAGCGTCCAGACCACCACTCAAGGTCTAGTGGAGGGGGAGGAAATATTGGCGGCTGAGCCGTGATTCGAACCAGCGCGCTCAGATTCTCTCGCTTCCTAGACGGACGCGTTACCTCTAGGCCATCACTCCACTGTGTTGTAATTCACTGCACTGAACTGTGTTGTAATTCACTGCACTGAACTGTGTTGTAATTCACTGCACTGAACTGTGTTGTAATTCACTGTACTGAACTGTGTTGTATTTACTGCTTTGAACTGTGTTGTAATTCACTGCACTGAACTGTGTTGTAATTCACTGCACTGAACTGTGTTGTAATTCACTGCACTGAACTGTGTTGTATTTACTGAACTGTGTTGTATTTACTGCACTGAACTGTGTTGTAATTCACTGCACTGAACTGTGTTGTAATTCACTGCACTGAACTGTGTTGTATTTACTGCACTGAACTGTTGTATTTACTGAACTGTGTTGTATTTACTGCACTGAACTGTGTTGTAATTCACTGCACTGTGTTGTATTCACTGCACTGAACTGTGTTGTATTTACTGCTCTGAACTGTGTTGTATTTAATGCACTGAACTGTGTTGTACTTCGCTGCACTGAAGTGTGTTGTAATTCACTGCACTGAACTGTGTTGTATTTACTGCACTGAACTGTGTTGTAATTCACTGCACTGAACTGTGTTGTATTTCACTGCACTGAACTGTGTTGTAATTCACTGCACTGAACTGTGTTGTATTCACTGCACTGAACTGTTGTATTTACTGCACTGAACTGTGTTGTAATTCACTGCACTGAACTGTTGTATTTACTGCACTGAACTGTGTCGTCATGGACTCTTCATGTTGTGCTATGGTTTACCTTCATCATGTTGTGCTATGGTTTACCTTCATCATGTTGTGCTATGGTTTACCTTCATCATGTTGTGCTATGGTTTGATTTACCTTCATGTTGTGCTATGGTTTACCTTCATAATGTTGTGCTGTGGTTTACCTTCATGTTGTGCTATGGTTTACCTTCATCATGTTGCGCTGTGGTTTACCTTCATCATGTTGTGCTATGGTTTACCGTCATGTTGTGCTATGGTTTACTTTCATCATGTTGCGCTGTGGTTTACCTTCATCATGTTGTGCTATGGTTTACCTTCATCATGTTGTTCTATGGTTTACCTTCATGTTGTGCTTTGGTTTACCTTCATCATGTTGTGCTTTGGTTTGGTTTACCTTCATCATGTTGTGGTATGGTTTACCTTCATCATGTTGTGCTATGGTTTACCTTCATCATGTTGTGCTTTGGTTTGGTTTACCTTCATCATGTTGTGCTATGGTTTACCT
Organism: Babylonia areolata; assembly: GCF_041734735.1. Taxonomy (NCBI): domain Eukaryota; kingdom Metazoa; phylum Mollusca; class Gastropoda; order Neogastropoda; family Buccinidae; genus Babylonia; species Babylonia areolata. The sequence continues at coordinate 2,012,015 of NC_134889.1, read as the reverse complement.
TCATCATGTTGTGCTATGGTTTGGTTTACCTTCATCATGTTGTGCTATGGTTTACCTTCATGTTGTGCTATGGTTTGGTTTACCTTCATCATGTTGTGCTATGGTTTACCTTCATGTTGTGCTATGGTTTACCTTCATCATGTTGTGGTATGGTTTGATTTACCTTCATCATGTCGTGCTATGGTTTGATTTACCTTCATCATGTCGTGCTATGGTTTACCTTCATGCTGTGCTATGGTTTACCTTCATGTTGTGCTATGGTATGGTTTACCTTAATCATGTTGTGCTATGGTTTACCTTCATGTTGTGCTGCATTGTATTGGACAACTCTGTTGTGTCTGAATGCTTTGTGATATTTGTGTTGCACGTTTTTGTAGAACAGCACTATAGAAGCGTTATTATTATTACTATATTAAGTTTGTGTGTGTGTGTGTGTGTGTGTGTGTGTGTTAGCATGCTTGTTTGTATTAAGTTTTGGTACTTTTGAATAGCTTGGTTTAGGTCGTGTCTTTGTTTTAATTATAGTGTTATATGTATGCCTATTATGTGTATGACTGTTATTGTTTGCGAGGTTTACATTGCATTAGTATTTGAGCATTTTGTGTCTTTTACGTGTTCATATTCATTGTCTAGTGCATATACCACACAATAATTTATCGTCTTGAAATATTGTAATATTCTATATTTTGTACACACACGCACGTGCGCACGCGCGTGCACACACACAATCAAATACAGCAAATAAAAAGAAGAGAAAATCTGTAACTTAGTCACGAACAAGGAATTCCATGGAGTGCTATCTTAATAAAGTAATATTCATGCCGGTTTAATTGGGTTGAATTAGTGTGCTTTTAGTTATTTACGCCAGTTATTTATCAGTTCTTTCATCTTTTCGTTTGTGGGCTGCAACTCCCACGTTCACGAGTGGGCTTTTACGTGTATGACCGTTTTTACCCCACCATGTAGGCAGCCATACTCCGTTTTCGGGGGTGTTTACGTTATAGAAATGAATGTATTTTATCATTCGATATGCTAACTTGTTTCAGTTTGTTTGTAATGCAGAGCTGAAGCAGACGTGGAGAGCCTGTGTACAGAGGAGACGCAGCAGAACGGAATGGACCCCCACAGCTGTGACCCAGGACACAGGGGAAGCGGCCACACCTCCGTCATGTGGACACCGATGGACCCCCCGCACAGAAAACTATCCACATGATTGTGTTGCACCAGCCTGCCAGTCATCACAGCACTCTGTGTGTGTGTGTGTGTGTGTGTGTGTGTGTGTGTGTGTGTGTGTGAAGGTGGAAACTGACACAGAGGCCCGTGGTTGCTGGAGAGGGAATGTCGGGTTCAGGTTCGAGCCCTCTGTCCATGGAAGTTGGCTCACCATACAACGTGCAGTGTCTGCAGGGCGCACACTGTAAGACTGGCATCAGAACGGCATCACGTGCCGGCCTGGAGGCCCTGTGACCTTGTGAAGGGAGCCCAGAGCCCCAATCAGGCAGTGTGGACAGCGGTGATACGGGGGGGGTAGTGGGTCAGGCGACGTGTGTGGCAAGTACGGATTAAAAACCTGGATCATTTCTTTGAAGAAGAGAGAAGGGGGTGGGGGAGGTGTAAGAGGTAGCAGGTCCGGGTTCATCCATCCCTGTTTGACCTGTCCGTTGATGGCACGGCCACTCTGTGGCCTCTTTTGTCAGGCGAGACTGGAACCTGGAACCTGCCGTGGTCTGCTTGCCGGACCTGTGAGTTCGGGGCATGTGCTGTTCAGGAGTGGATTGTCAACCTTGGAGTCGGTCGGTCGGTTGAAATGTGCTGGGGAGATGAACGGTAACATCAGAGTTTCTGCCGTCTCCTTTCAGAAATGACTCTGCTGCAACATGCACAGTACAGTGCCCGTGCTGTGTGAAGACAGTGCAGTGCCCGTGCTGTGTGAAGACAGTGCAGTGCCCGTGCTGTGTGAAGACAGTGTGAAGACAGTGCAGTGCCCGTGCTGTGTGAAGACAGTGCAGTGCCCGTGCTGTGTGAAGACAGTGTGAAGACAGTGCAGTGCCCGTGCTGTGTGAAGACAGTGTGAAGACAGTGCAGTGCCCGTGCTGTGTGAAGACAGTGCAGTGCCCGTGCTGTGTGAAGACAGTGCAGTGCCCGTGCTGTGTGAAGACAGTGTGAAGACAGTGCAGTGCCCGTGCTGTGTGAAGACAGTGTGAAGACAGTGCAGTGCCCGTGCTGTGTGAAGACAGTGTGAAGACAGTGCAGTGCCCGTGCTGTGTGAAGACAGTGTGAAGACAGTGCAGTGCCCGTGCTGTGTGAAGACAGTGCAGTGCCCGTGCTGTGTGAAGACAGTGCTGTGTGAAGACAGTACAGTGCCCGTGCTGTGTGAAGACAGTGCTGTGTGAAGACAGTACAGTGCCCGTGCTGTGTGAAGACAGTGCAGTGCCCGTGCTGTGTGAAGACAGTACAGTGCCCGTGCTGTGTGAAGACAGTACAGTGCCCGTGCTGTGTGAAGACAGTACAGTGCCCGTGCTGTGTGAAGACAGTACAGTGCCCGTGCTGTGTGAAGACAGTACAGTGCCCGTGCTGTGTGAAGACAGTGCAGTGCCCGTGCTGTGTGAAGACAGTGCAGTGCCCGTGCTGTGTGAAGACAGTGCAGTGCCCGTGCTGTGTGAAGACAGTGCTGTGTGAAGACAGTGCAGTGCCCGTGCTGTGTGAAGACAGTGCAGTGCCCGTGCTGTGTGAAGACAGTGCTGTGTGAAGACAGTACAGTGCCCGTGCTGTGTGAAGACAGTGTGCCCGTGCTGTGTGAAGACAGTACAGTGCCCGTGCTGTGTGAAGACAGTACAGTGCCCGTGCTGTGTGAAGACAGTGCAGTGCCCGTGCTGTGTGAAGACAGTGCAGTGCCCGTGCTGTGTGAAGACAGTGCAGTGCCCGTGCTGTGTGAAGACAGTGCTGTGTGAAGACAGTGCAGTGCCCGTGCTGTGTGAAGACAGTGCAGTGCCCGTGCTGTGTGAAGACAGTGCTGTGTGAAGACAGTACAGTGCCCGTGCTGTGTGAAGACAGTGCTGTGTGAAGACAGTGCAGTGCCCGTGCTGTGTGAAGACAGTGCTGTGTGAAGACAGTGCAGTGCCCGTGCTGTGTGAAGACAGTGCTGTGTGAAGACAGTGCAGTGCCCGTGCTGTGTGAAGACAGTGCTGTGTGAAGACAGTACAGTGCCCGTGCTGTGTGAAGACAGTGCTGTGTGAAGACAGTGCAGTGCCCGTGCTGTGTGAAGACAGTGCAGTGCCCGTGCTGTGTGAAGACAGTGCTGTGTGAAGACAGTACAGTGCCCGTGCTGTGTGAAGACAGTGCTGTGTGAAGACAGTGCAGTGCCCGTGCTGTGTGAAGACAGTGCTGTGTGAAGACAGTACAGTGCCCGTGCTGTGTGAAGACAGTGCTGTGTGAAGACAGTACAGTGCCCGTGCTGTGTGAAGACAGTGCTGTGTGAAGACAGTGCAGTGCCCGTGCTGTGTGAAGACAGTGCTGTGTGAAGACAGTACAGTGCCCGTGCTGTGTGAAGACAGTGCTGTGTGAAGACAGTGCAGTGCCCGTGCTGTGTGAAGACAGTGCTGTGTGAAGACAGTACAGTGCCCGTGCTGTGTGAAGACAGTGCTGTGTGAAGACAGTGCAGTGCCCGTGCTGTGTGAAGACAGTGCTGTGTGAAGACAGTGCTGTGTGAAGACAGTGCTGTGTGAAGACAGTGCAGTGCCCGTGCTGTGTGAAGACAGTGCAGTGCCCGTGCTGTGTGAAGACAGTGCAGTGCCCGTGCTGTGTGAAGACAGTGCAGTGCCCGTGCTGTGTGAAGACGGAGGAAGGTGACGGCCCAGCATCGTGAAGCACAAGGGTGCGCTGTGTCGCTGGATGGGAACAGAAGGTGTGAGCACGTGGTACATTCCGTGCTGGATCCCCGTGACGGACTGGGGGTGAGGATGTGACGGAACCTCTTCCTGACAGTGTTACTGTCGGTGTTGTGTACCACGTGTTACGCTCTGTCCTACGTGTATCAACTGTCGAGACACTAACCCCGATCTGACGGACCTGCAGTGCGGGCAACGTCAGAAGAGATGTGGGTCTTCAGTCAGCTGTTTGGACAGTTCAGTGCAAGCAGCATACAGAGATAAACTGGATTGTGGGTCTTCAGTCAGCTGTTTGGACAGTTCAGTGCAAGCAGCATGCAGAGATAAACTGGATTGTGGGTCTTCAGTCAGCTGTTTGGACAGTTCAGTGCAAGCAGCATACAGAGATGAACTGGATTGTGGGTCTTCAGTCAGCTGTTTGGACAGTTCAGTGCAAGCAGCATGCAGAGATAAACTGGATTGTGGGTTTTCAGTCAGTTTAGATGGTGCCAGCAGTAGTTGCAGGCAAGATAAACTGATGTATGGGTTGATGTTCCCCTGAACAGTCCTGACGGGGTCTTAGATTTGACACTGCTCACCAAGTTTTACCGTGTGATTTCAACTGATGATCACTGGCCAAGTATTGACGTTTCGGGGTATGGATTATTTCCATCGTCGTGTATGGTGTATGTTACTGAACAAGTTTGCGTATATTGATATATATTTAGTTTGACAATACCCCTACCCCAATCCACCTGTATCCAGAGATATAGATACATAGAAATTATCCCAAAAATGTATGGCCATTTGACAGTTCCCCCACTCCAACCCTCCTTTATCCACAAATATAGATACTTAGGTTCGAAATTGTCTTCAAAATGTAGAGCCATTGACAGTTCCCCCAAATTTTGTCCACACATATAAATTCGAAATTGCCCTCAAAAAGTATGACCTTTTATGCCATGCTGTCATCGCCGTGACCCAGTTTCGATAACACCCCCACCCCACCCCAACCCGTCCTCCATCACCCCCTGCCCCCTTCCCCCTTCCAATTCACGCCTGTCATGATATCCCGTCAGCCTTCAGTGTCAGCAGATTCACAGGGGACTGTCGTTGGAGGGACGAGGTAGCGGTCTCCACTCCGGGCGTGACAGATTCACAGGGGACTGTCGTTGGAGGGACGGGGTAGCGGTCTCCACTCGGGGTGTGACAGATTCACAGGGGACTGTCGTTGGAGGGACGGGGTAGCGGTCTCCACTCGGGGTGTGACAGATTCACAGGGGACTGTCGTTGGAGGGACGGGGTAGCGGTCTCCACGTGACAGATTCACAGGGGACTGTCGTTGGAGGGACGGGGTAGCGGTCTCCACGTGACAGATTCACAGGGGACTGTCGTTGGAGGGACGGGGTAGCGGTCTCCACTCCGGGCGTGACAGATTCACAGGGGACTGTCGTTGGAGGGACGGGGTAGCGGTCTCCACGTGACAGATTCACAGGGGACTGTCGTTGGAGGGACGGGGTAGCGGTCTCCACTCCGGGCGTGACAGATTCACAGGGGACTGTCGTTGGAGGGACGAGGTAGCGGTCTCCACGTGACAGATTCACAGGGGACTGTCGTTGGAGGGACGGGGTAGCGGTCTCCACTCGGGGCGTGACAGATTCACAGGGGACTGTCGTTGGAGGGACGGGGTAGCGGTCTCCACGTGACAGATTCACAGGGGACTGTCGTTGGAGGGACGGGGTAGTGGTGACAGATTCACGCTCCGTGAACAAGCGATTGTTGTCTCCAGGAAAAAAGAGAGGAGGGGTGGGGTGGGGGTGGCGCTTAGTTGGTGGGTGTCCCACGTGTGTGTGATCAGAGCAGGCACTGCTGACCAGCGCCTGAAGGGACCGACATGGCTAGTTCCCTGTGGATCACTGGCACTGTGCCTGCTCCCTCCCCGGCCCGGAGAAAAGTTCGTGTCAATTCTGACGAGGTTTGGACAAAAATGGGGAGGCGGGACATTGGTTCTGGTACAGTTCGCCAGCTTAAAAACACGCGCACGAGTGTGCGTGAATGTCTCCAAGTCAGTTCCCCTCCCCCAAGATGGCAAATCTCAGTAACGACCGCCTTTTCAGGAGAGAGAGAGAGAGAGAGAGAGAAATCCCAAACACGCGCACGTTTAAAGCTGGTGAACTTTCCGATCGCCTTTCTCCTGTCTTCCCATCGTTTTCCGAACATCGTCTGCCTTGTTCAGCGGTGCTACAGGTGCTAGTCCTTCACGTTCCGTGTGTGGAAAATGTATTTGGGGGGTTAAACTTTGATTGTCCTCATCTAGTGTTCATGTGAGGTCAGTGACTAGTGTGGAAAATGTATTTGGGGGGTTAAACTTTGATTGTCCTCATCTAGTGTTCATGTGAGGTCAGTGACTAGTGTGGAAAATGTATTTGGGGGGTTAAACTTTGATTGTCCTCATCTAGTGTTCATGTGAGGTCAGTGACTAGTGTGGAAAATGTATTTGGGGGGTTAAACTTTGATTGTCCTCATCTAGTGTTCATGTGAGGTCAGTGACTAGTGTGTAAAATGTATTTGGGGGGTTAAACTTTGATTGTCCTCATCTAGTGTTCATGTGAGGTCAGTGACTAGTGTGGAAAATGTATTTGGGGGGGGGTTAACTTTGTCACTGAAAGTGGACGTTTCAGGTCCTCGTCTAGAGTTCATGTGAGGTTAGAGTGACGAGTGTGTAAAATGTATTTGGGGGGTTAAACTGTCACTGAAAGTGGACGTTTCAGGTCATCTAGTGTGTGTTAGGTCATTGACTAGTGTGGAAAATGTATTTGGGGGGTTAAACTGTCACTGAAAGTGGACGTTTCAGGTCATCTAGTGTGTGTTAGGTCAGTGACTAGTGTGGAAAATGTATTTGGGGGGTTAAACTGTCACTGAAAGTGGACGTTTCAGGTCATCTAGTGTTACGTCAGTGACTAGTGTGGAAAATGTATTTGGGGGGTTAAACTGTCACTGAAAGTGGACGTTTCGGGTCCCCCTCTAGTGTTCATGTGAGGTCAGTGACGGGCCTGGTTCACTTTCTGGGGCATGTTCCGCTGTGAACATTTGTAAATCCGGCCCGCTCTCCCGGGTGGAACAGCACCGTACCTAGCCGCTTTTTTTTTTTTTTAAATATATAAAAATGAGGGTGGGTAGGCGCTTCATTCATAGATCCGATTGTGAAAAAATTGATTTTCTAGGGGGAGGAACGGCCGATTCGCAAGTTTATACTTAGTATATACACGAATTGCCCTTCCTCCCCTTTTTTTTTTTTGGATAATGTTTGTTCAGAATGTTATCTTTGTAAGCTTTCTTCGTTTTTTGCTGTTTCAAATGATTAAGTATTTTGTTTGTCAAAAATAAAACATGGCTCATGGTTTATATTTGTCTGGGTGTTGTTTTTTTTTAGGGAAAGGAATGGCCCACGCATATTATTCTAAGTATAAACTTGTGAATCGGCCGTTCCTTCCCCCAGTAATTTTTTTTTTCCACAAATTGGTTACAAAATAAAGACAATCCACCTCTATTCAGTGTCACGTTTATTTCTTTCTTGGGGGGGGGGGGGGGGGGACTGGAAAAAGCAGTGGTTACACCTCACAATTGTAATAACTCTGCAGTTTGAACTAAAAACACATCGCCATGGGTAATGGGACCTAACAAAAGCTCATCCACAATGCCCTGGCCATGGTAGTGACAAAAACCAACTAAAGTAGGGGCATGTTACAAAAAGAAAGGGCACATTGGCATCACCACCCCACACAAAAGTCCTCCCTCACTAAAGCACCACTCTGCCAGGCATTGTCGGTGAGCTTTTGCCCCATCACGCTATCATCCACACCACTACAGGTCAAGGGAAACAACTGGGGTACGGCCCAGATCTGGGTGTTTGTCCATGTCCGGGCCTGCCAACCCCCTGGTCCACTTTGAATGCACAGCACATCTCAAAACTATCTACACATCCAGCAGTAATTCTCGGAACTAAAACATGTATTCTCACGTGCCAACCCTGAAATCTATTTCCAAGAAAGGCCTACTCAGTTTTCACAATCGTTGGTTGGTAGTAAGTTTTTAAAACTTTTCTCTGCATCATTTCATTTATAGCAATAACCAAGGCAAACATGGATGATCCTTCCAGAACAAGGATATGTTTTCACATTAAAAAGTTTTGATGCTTAACAAGAGGTTTATTCGTTTTCAGACTGACCACTCTTAATGGAAGCGCCGCAACCCATTTTCTTTCATCTCAAAATACCAACATTTAGTGTACTGTGACATACTCAGATCAGGCACATGCCCTAGAAACCATTGCCTGTCAGTGCAGTACAGTGGTTTTATTTCGGACCAAAAAGGAAACTACTTAACTTGTCAACGCTGGACAAAACCCAACCAATTTAGTGATTCACTGAAGTGTGTAAAAGATTCACACATCTGCCACTATTCTTCAGTGAATGTCTTCACCAAGTACTCTGTGGCATGCGGCACTGAGACTGGGTGGATATGGCTGGTGCCTCCTGATCATTATGTAAATCAAGCCGTCTCGGAAAACAGTAGCAAATTTTGTTACTGCAAAATGTTTTTTGGTGTGTTTTTTTTTTACTCTTGGTATTAACAGCACGCAAAGTGGACCAAAGGGCTGGCAATCAACATGGGGTGATACTAGTCACTGAAAACTAGACAAAAATGATGGAATACAGACCTAGTCACAGTATAAAAACTAGACAAAATAATGGAATACAGGCCTAGTCACAGCATTAAAACTAAACAGTGCATTACAGGCCTTGTCATTGTGTGAAAACTGAGCATCAACATGGTGGAATACAGACCTAGTCACAGCATTAAAACTACAGTGCATTACAGGCCTTGTCACTGTGTGAAAACTGAGCATCAACATGATGGAATACAGACCTGGTCACAGCATTAAAACTAAACACAGTGCATTACAGGCCTTGTCACTGTGTGAAAACTGAGCATCAACATGGTGGAATACAGACCTGGTCACAGCATTAAAACTAAACAGTGCATTACAGGCCTTGTCATTGTGTGAAAACTGAGCATCAACATGGGGGAATACAGACCTGGTCACAGCATTAAAACTTAACACAGTGCATTACAGGCCTTGTCATTGTGTGAAAACTGAGCATCAACATGGAATACAGACCTGGTCACAGCATTAAAACTTAACATAGTGCATTACAGGCCTTGTCATTGTGTGAAAACTGAGCATCAACATGGAATACAGACCTGGTCACAGCATTAAAACTTAACACAGTGCATTACAGGCCTTGTCATTGTGTGAAAACTGAGCATCAACATGGAATACAGACCTGGTCACAGCATTAAAACTTAACACAGTGCATTACAGGCCTTGTCATTGTGTGAAAACTGAGCATCAACATGGAATACAGACCTGGTCACAGCATTAAAACTTAACACAGTGCATTACAGGCCTTGTCATTGTGTGAAAACTGAGCATCAACATGGAATACAGACCTGGTCACAGCATTAAAACTTAACACAGTGCATTACAGGCCTTGTCATTGTGTGAAAACTGAGCATCAACATGGAATACAGACCTGGTCACAGCATTAAAACTTAACACAGTGCATTACAAGCCTTGGCATTGTGTGAAAACTGAGCATCAACATGGAATACAGACCTGGTCACAGCATAAAAAAAATAATCAGCATGTGGGAATACAGGCCTAGTCACTGAACACTGAACATCAACATGGAATACAGACATTCACAATATGAAAGCCGAACATTTACATGGGGGAATACAGGCTTTTACACAGCATTAAAACTGACATCAAAAAGGGTTTACAGACCTAGCTACAGCATTAAAACTGACATCAAAAAAGGTTTACAGACCTAGCCACAGCATTAAAACTGGAATCAAAAAGGTTGAAATTACCACAATAGATTGATGATAGACCTACCACATAAATCTCATATGTTGTATAATTTATACTTTAGAGATTTAACAAACTGGACATCAAATATACTAACTTTTTTTTTGCTAAATGTGGATTTGGATAAGCATAGGAATATCAAGAAGTAGGTTATGATAACCTTTCTAAAACTTTTTGCAAACATTTCATAGACTGAAGACGGTAAAACTGGGAAATTCCAGCCAGAGCTATGCATGATGTGAACAGTTATCTTGATAAAAATACTGATGTTGCTGGAACAGATGACCCATGACATCTGGATTTTAAGTTAAGGGAAAATTTGTCCAATTTCTGTAGTTTAGTTATGTTGTAAAAACAGTTTAACACTGACAGTTACTGTTACATTCACAGCTATTATTTCATCATTCCTTGTTCATATGAGGATATGGCCTTAAATGAATAAAATCAATATATATCTCCTCTCTGTTCTTTCTCTTCTGCTCTATCTATGCTGTGCTAAACATTAGTGTTAACTGAGAGTGCGAATCTGATTTAAAGTATTTTGAAATGTCAAACTCAGTGCACGCGTTTGCGCACCCAGGACTACCCATTCCCTCTGTAAACTTTACACTGCAGGTGTGTTCTGCAGGGTTTTCATTCAATGGACACGTGATAAACACGTTTCTAGTCTACACACACACACACACACACACGCGCGCGCGCGCGCGCAAGCACACACACAAGCATGCGGACGCACACACAAGCATGCGGACGCACACACAGACAAGCGCACGCACACACACACACACACAGTTTCTCCAGGCCCACGTCACATACATTAAAATGTCACTGCTGTTGCTGGAACAGAAGACATCAGTTGTCCTGTGACACCCAGGTGTCCGTCAGTTGTCCTGTGACACCCAGCTGTCTGCAGAAAGACATCAGTTGTCCTGTGACACCCAGCTGTCTGCAGGAAGACATCAGTTGTCCTGTGACACCCAGCTGTCCATCAGTTGTCCTGTGACACCCAGCTGTCTGCAGAAAGACATCAGTTGTCCTGTGACACCCAGCTGTCTGCAGGAAGACATCAGTTGTCCTGTGACACCCAGCTGTCCATCAGTTGTCCTGTGACACCCAGCTGTCTGCAGGAAGACATCAGTTGTCCTGTGACACCCAGCTGTCTGCAGGAAGACATCAGTTGTCCTGTGACACCCAGCTGTCCATCAGTTGTCCTGTGACACCCAGCTGTCTGCAGGAAGACATCAGTTGTCCTGTGACACCCAGCTGTCCGTCAGTTGTCCAGTGACACCCAGCTGTCCGTCAGTTGTCCTGTGACACCCAGCTGTCTGCAGGAAGACATCAGTTGTCCTGTGACACCCAGCTGTCCGTCAGTTGTCCTGTGACACCCAGCTGTCTGCAGGAAGACATCAGTTGTCCAGTGACACCCAGCTGTCCGTCAGTTGTCCTGTGACACCCAGCTGTCTGCAGAAAGACATCAGTTGTCCTGTGACACCCAGCTGTCTGCAGGAAGACATCAGTTGTCCTGTGACACCCAGCTGTCTGCAGAAAGACATCCGTTGTCCTGTGACACCCAGCTGTCCATCAGTTGTCCTGTGACACCCAGCTGTCTGCAGGAAGACATCAGTTGTCCTGTGACACCCAGCTGTCTGCAGGAAGACATCAGTTGTCCTGTGACACCCAGCTGTCCGTCAGTTGTCCAGTGACACCCAGCTGTCCGTCAGTTGTCCTGTGACACCCAGCTGTCTGCAGGAAGACATCAGTTGTCCTGTGACACCCAGCTGTCCGTCAGTTGTCCTGTGACACCCAGCTGTCTGCAGGAAGACATCAGTTGTCCAGTGACACCCAGCTGTCCGTCAGCTGTCCTGTGACACCCAGATGTCTGCCAGTTGTCCTGTGACACCCAGCTGTCCGTCAGTTGTCCTGTGACACCCAGCTGTCCTGTGACACCCAGCTGTCTGCAGGAAGACATCAGTTGTCCAGTGACACCCAGCTGTCCGTCAGTTGTCCTGTGACACCCAGCTGTCTGCAGAAAGACATCAGTTGTCCTGTGACACCCAGCTGTCTGCAGGAAGACATCAGTTGTCCTGTGACACCCAGCTGTCTGCAGAAAGACATCTGTTGTCCTGTGACACCCAGCTGTCTGCAGAAAGACATCAGTTGTCCTGTGACACCCAGCTGTCCATCAGTTGTCCTGTGACACCCAGCTGTCTGCAGGAAGACATCAGTTGTCCTGTGACACCCAGCTGTCCGTCAGTTGTCCAGTGACACCCAGCTGTCCGTCAGTTGTCCTGTGACACCCAGCTGTCTGCAGGAAGACATCAGTTGTCCTGTGTCACCCAGCTGTCCGTCAGTTGTCCTGTGACACCCAGCTGTCCAGTGACACCCAGCTGTCCGTCAGTTGTCCTGTGACACCCAGCTGTCCGTCAGTTGTCCTGTGACACCCAGGTGTCCAGCTGTCCTGTGACACCCAGATGTCTGCCAGTTGTCCTGTGACACCCAGCTGTCCGTCAGTTGTCCTGTGACACCCAGCTGTCCAGCTGTCCTGTGACACCCAGCTGTCTGCAGGAAGACATCAGTTGTCCTGTGACACCCAGCTGTCCATCAGTTGTCCTGTGACACCCAGCTGTCTGCAGGAAGACATCAGTTGTCCTGTGACACCCAGCTGTCCATCAGTTGTCCTGTGACACCCAGCTGTCTGCAGGAAGACATCAGTTGTCCTGTGACACCCAGCTGTCTGCAGGAAGACATCAGTTGTCCTGTGACACCCAGCTGTCCATCAGTTGTCCTGTGACACCCAGCTGTCTGCAGGAAGACATCAGTTGTCCAGTGACACCCAGCTGTCCATCAGTTGTCCTGTGACACCCAGCTGTCTGCAGGAAGACATCAGTTGTCCTGTGACACCCAGCTGTCCGTCAGTTGTCCTGTGACACCCAGCTGTCTGCAGAAAGACATCAGTTGTCCTGTGACACCCAGCTGTCCATCAGTTGTCCTGTGACACCCAGCTGTCTGCAGAAAGACATCAGTTGTCCTGTGACACCCAGCTGTCTGCAGGAAGACATCAGTTGTCCTGTGACACCCAGCTGTCTGCAGGAAGACATCAGTTGTCCTGTGACACCCAGATGTCTGTCAGTTGTCCTGTGACACCCAGCTGTCTGCAGGAAGACATCAGTTGTCCTGTGACACCCAGCTGTCTGCAGGAAGACATCAGTTGTCCTGTGACACCCAGCTGTCCATCAGTTGTCCTGTGACACCCAGCTGTCCGTCAGTTGTCCTGTGACACCCAGCTGTCTGCAGGAAGACATCAGTTGTACATGACACCCAGCTGTCCAGCTGTCCTTTGACACCCAGCTGTCTGCAGGATTCCACCACAAGACTGCTGACCTGAAAAATGCACAATACACAACGAACTGGCTCATGACCAACAATATGCTTCCGTTCACCCCTTTCACTTATCACAGATCTACATAAATAACTTTTTGACAGCTGCATGTGTTCAGTGACACCCAGCGCACATCACCAAATGTAAATCACGAAATGTGAAACAGAAAATATAAGACACAAATAACAGACACTAGCACAGTATGCTTTTTTTTTAAAAAAAAAAAGGATTTAGTCGGGGGGCGAGGGCGGGGGGTACGGGAACAATACAACACTTGTCAAATTTCCATTTCCATGAACCACTGTCTTAAGCAGATGTGTGTGGTATGATGTGTGGAAAAATATAACATTTTGCCAGTGAAATACACCACTTCCACTTAGCACTGTCATGACTAACAATGTGTGACTATGATACATACATCAGCAGTTTCACAGAACTGTTGATTCCTGTGTTCTGCGTCAAAATAGTGTTTTGCTCACAATGCTTTTTATCATTATTCACACTGACTGGCTGCTGTGATAGCATTTTGTTTGTGACTGGATTCCTCACTAGTCCTTTTGGATATCCTGTTTTTACTCTGCTATTTTGAATAAATGACATCACCAGTTTTATGATAGTAGTAGTTGTATATGTACTGTTACTGACAGTGTAAATCTGCTTCCTTTTATGGTGTTTGGCTGACCAGGCTGTGAAAAAATGTACATGTGTGATGTGAATATCTCAAGAAACAAGTGAAACGTATGGCATGGTGTGATCGCTTAATTTCTAGCTTTAAAAATATTTAAGCTAATGCAATAAAAACATCCTGATATACACTGTCAATGAATGAATGATGGTATCAATGATAACAAGAGAGGCAAGGCCTTCAAGACTCACTTGTGATACACTTAAAAGAATACATAAATCCAAGCTTTTTATGTATTGAGTATAATTTCAAAATATAATGTTTAAGATGAGAAAGATCAGTTTAAAGCAAATTAAGTCCCCTAGCATTAATTACAGAGTATTTCCCTTTTTTACTATCTGCACCAAAACATTTGCAAAATAAATAAAACTTCCATGCTTAGCAAAAGAACTTCCTGTTTTAACAAAAAAGTGATAATAATGACTGGTCTTCTTGTTGTGTCAGAATATCAGATCAAAGTGCCAAGTTTAGATAATACAAAAAATATAAACAGTAAATGCAGTTTGCAAATAATTAGGCTTCAGTTTTTTGTTTTTTTGTGCCCATCCCAGGGGTGTAATATTGTTTTAAACAAGATGACTGGAAAGAACTGAATTTTTCCTATTTTTATGCCTAATTTGGTGTCAACTGACAAAGTATTTGCAGAGAAAATGTCAATGTTAAAGTTTACCACGGACATGCAGACACACACACAGACAACCGAACACTGGCTTAAAACAGACTCACTTTGTTTACACAAGCGAGTCAAAAATGATATACTGCTGATAATACCAATCATTCATAATGACGGCTAGTCCAATTCAGTTACTCCAGGAGGAGTCATTGCGTTCAAACGAACGCTACACCGCATGTGCTCAGCAGATGCCTAACCAACAGCGTAACCCAACGTGCTTACTTTGGCACTGAGTACAAAATATAAATGGATAAGTCATCAAATTTATCAATGAATGAATAAAAAATAATTTAAAAAATAAGCAAATAAATGAAATGTAGAAGGAAAAAAAAGGAATGGCAATAACAAATAATCAGCAAAGAAATGTAAACACACACACACACACACACACCAGACATGCAACAAATATGCAGTCTCACATACATGAAAGCACAAACTGTACACAGACCCAACACTACATGTATACAAAAGCACACAAGCCCTCTCTCTCTCTCTCTCTCTCACACACACACACACACAAAATGACGGCTAACTCATGCACAGGGAAACATCTTCACATGGAAGCCAGTTACATTCCAGAGTCGTTCAAATTCTCTCCCTTCCCGCTCCCCCTTCTTTCTCCCCACCCTAGTCTCCCCCACTCCACCCTGTACGTCTACCTGGTGTGGCTTCAACACCACCTCTCAGTACAAGCAGGTATGGCATGGCATGGCATGGCATGGTGTGGTCTTCTGTGGTGCGGTGCGGTGTGGTGTGGTGTGGTGTGGCATGTTATGGTATGGTGGTGTGGTGTGGTGTGGTGTGGTATGGTATTGTGTGTGGTGCGGTGTGGTCTGGTGTGGTGTGGTGTGGTGTGGTGTGGTGTGGTGTGGCATGTTATGGTATGGTATTGTGTGTGGTGTGGTGTGGCATGTTATGGTGTGGTGTGGTGTGGTGTGGTGTGGTGTGGTGTGGTGTGGTGTGGCATGTTATGGTATGGTATTGTGTGTGGTGTGGGGTGGTGTGGTGTGGTGTGGTGTGGTGTGGCATGTTATGGTGTGGTGTGGTGTGGTGCGGTGTGGTGTGGTGTGGCATGTTATGGTATGGTATTGTGTGTGGTGTGGGGTGGTGTGGTGTGGTGTGGCATGTTATGGTATGGTATTGTGTGTGGTGTGGGGTGGTGTGGTGTGGTGTGGCGTGGTGTGGCATGTTATGGTGTGGTGTGGTGTGGTGCGGTGTGGTGTGGTGTGGCATGTTATGGTATGGTATTGTGTGTGGTGTGGTGTGGTGTGGTGTGGTATTGTGTGTGGTGTGGTGTGGTGTGGTGTGGCATGTTATGGTATGGTATTGTGTGTGGTGTGGTGTGGTGTGGCATGTTATGGTATGGTATTGTGTGTGGTGTGGTGTGGTGTGGTGTGGTGTGGTGTGGTGTGGCATGTTATGGTATGGTATTGTGTGTGGTGTGGTGTGGCACTGTGTGTGGTGTGGTGTGGTGTGGCATGGTGTGGTGTGGTGTGGTGTGGTGTGGTATGGCATGGCATGGCATGGCATGGCGTGGCGTGGTATGTTATGGTATGGTATTGTGTGGTGTGGTGTGGTGTGGTGTGGTGTGGTGTGGTGTGGTGTGGTCTTGTGTGGTACGGTGTGGTGTGGTGTGGTATGTTATGGTATGATATTGTGTGTGGTGTAGTGTGGTATGTTATGGTATGATATTGTGTGTGGTGTGGTATGGTCTGGGCTGGTATGGCATGGCATGGCACAGTATGGTAAGGTCTGACGTGCTCTTGTATGGTTTGGTCTAGTCTAATATGGACTGGAATGGTATGGTATATGTTATGTTATGGTATGGTACGGTATGGTATGATATGGTCTGCTCTGACTGGTACGGTTTGATGTGGTGCCATGTGGTATGGCATGGCATGGTATGGTGTAGTATGGTATGGTATGGTATGGTATGGCATGGCATGGTGTGGTATGGTATGGTATGGAATAGTATCATGCGGTATGGAATGGTATGGTGTATAGTATCGTATGGCATGGAATGGTATGGTGTGGTATGGTATGGAATAGTATCATGCGGTATGGAATGGTATGGTGTATAGTATCGTATGGCATGGCATGGCATGTTACTGCACTGAATTGTAACTGTCAGAAAGTGGGATTGAAGTGGGCGTGGCACAGTAAGTTGTGGCAGTTGAAGGAAGGAGGGAGAGGCAGAGGATGATGGAGCATCAGTGTGTTTCTTCAATATGATAGTGTGATGTGCTCCCTAACAACTCCAATCCTGTATATTTCAGATGGACCATCAGTGTGTTTCTTCAATATGATAGTGTGATGTGCTCCCTAACAACCCCAATCCTGTATATTTCAGATGGACCATCAGTGTGTTTTGTTCTTCAATATGATAGTGTGATGTGCTCCCTAACAACTCCAATCCTGTATATTTCAGATGGTCCATCAGTGTCTTTTGTTCTTCAATATGATAGTGTGACATGCTCCCTAACAACCACAATCCTGCAATCCTGTATCTTTCAGATGGACCATCAGTGTGTTTCTTCAATATGATAGTGTGATGTGCTCCCTAACAACCCCAATCCTGTATATTTCAGATGGACCATCAGTGTGTTTCTTCAATATGATAGTGTGATGTGCTCCCTAACAACCCCAATCCTGTATATTTCAGATGGTCCATCAGTGTGTTTCTTCAATATGATAGTGTGATGTGCTCCCTAACAACTCCAATCCTGTATATTTCAGATGGTCCATCAGTGTGTTTCTTCAATATGATAGTGTGATGTGCTCCCTAACAACCCCAATCCTGTATATTTCAGATGGACCATCAGTGTGTTTCTTCAATATGATAGTGTGATGTGCTCCCTAACAACTCCAATCCTGTATATTTCAGATGGAGCATCAGTGTGTTTCTTCAATATGATAGTGTGATGTGCTCCCTAACAACTCCAATCCTGTATATTTCAGATGGACCATCAGTGTGTTTCTTCAATATGATAGTGTGATGTGCTCCCTAACAACTCCAATCCTGTATCTTTCAGATGGACCATGAGTGTGTTTCTTCAATATGATAGTGTGATGTGCTCCCTAACAACTCCAATCCTGTATATTTCAGATGGTCCATCAGTGTGTTTCTTCAATATGATAGTGTGATGTGCTCCCTAACAACCCCAATCCTGTATATTTCATTTATATTTTTCATGAAAACTGGACTGAAAGGTTTGTTTACTACATTTTCCATGCGGGTACAATGCAATTTAAATAAATAAAATCCATGTGTTATTGCTGGACAGAATATATAGAATAGCTGGTTTGATGGTAATTCAGGACTGTGTTCCTAAGGTATCATATTTATTGCATTGTTTTTAAGTATTTTTGTGCTTAATTCATCTGGTTTGACTGACAATCTATATAGCATATATATTCAGAAATTATGAAATCTGTCTCAATAGTATGGTTCGCCGATTACTAATCAATGTGTTCAATAATTAAGAATTTGGCAGTCATTTTACTCTCAAAAAGGTAGGGCTGTACATACTTTACTGCTACAATTTCCATGCTAATTATTTCTTCTTTTTTTCATTTATTCATAAATCATCATCCTCTGACCAATAATTACTTGGCACACAGGAAACGGAAATCAAAATAATGCATGGCAGCGAAAGGCCCTGACATTTCATTTCAGTTCTGATGTTTCACCTTTTATCATGGAGTTTTAGACCAAGCCACCATCAGACCTTCCCTCTTAACCTAAACACAATTTACAACTTCTACATTTATTCCCCTGTACTTTCCGTTTATAACACAATTTACAACTTCCATATTTATTCCCCTGTACTTTCCGTTTATAACACAATTTACAACTTCTACATTTATTCCCCTGTACTTTCCGTTTATAACACAATTTACAACTTCTACATTTATTCCCCTGTACTTTCCGTTTCCCCTGTACTTTCCGTTTATATAAGACGGGAGCAGTTGTAAATGATGTGGAGTGATGGCCTAGAGGTAACGCGTCCGCCTAGGAAGCCAGTGAATCTGAGCGCGCTGGTTCGAATCACGGCTCAGCTGCCGATATTTTCTCCCCCTCCACTAGACCTTGAGTGGTGGTCTGGGCGCTAGTCATTCAGATGAGACGATAAACCGAGGTCCCGTGTGCAGCACGCACTTAGCGCACGTAAAAGAACCCATGGCAACAAAAGGGTTGTTCCTGGCAAAATTATGTAGAAAAATCCACGTCAATAGGAAAAACAAATAAAACTGCACGCAGGAAAAATATTGTTAAAATGGGTGGCCCTGTAGTATAGCGACGCGCTCTCCCTGGGGAGAGCAGCCCGAATTTCACACAGAGAAATCTGTTGTGATAAAAAGAAATACAAAATACAAAAATACAAATTGGTTAATTACTAGTATATCTCCCCTCCACTCTTTGACTGGCCTTTACGTCATTCTAGAGGAGAGGAAATGTAGAGTATTACATTACAATATTATTGAAACCAAAGAAAACCCCAACTTTTTCCGTCTTTGGAACGAAACTGAATGGAATGGATACTTGCAGGGGAATAAATGTTGCCCAACTTTGTTCGTCTTCGAAACAAAACTAGAGTACATGGGCAGGGAAGAAATATGGACATTGCCAATAAATACATAAATAAATGACACTCGTCGTTCACTTACCTGTTTATCTTGTGGCCCAACACCATCTCCAGTCAACAACTTGCCCAGTGCCATCAGGAAAACATGGAGACCCTCAAGGTACCATCACATGGACAGCCCTTCACTGGACACCAAGGTATCATCACCCGGACAGCCCTTCACTGGGCACCAAGGTACCATCACCTGGACAGCCCTTCACTGAACACCAAGGTACCATCACCAAGACAGCCCTTCACTGAACACCAAGGTACCATCACATGGACAGCCCTTCACTGAACACCAAGGTACCATCACCTGGGCAGCCCTTCACTGGACACCAGCAGAACTTGAAGGTAGACGCAAGAGAGGGAAAGCCAAAGAAGAAATGGCGCAGAACATTCGAAGAACTCAAGACACTGAAAAAACACCTGGCGTAGATAACACCTTTCAGAGACTGGCCCAAAACAGAAAATTGTGGCGGAGACCATTCTGAGCAGCAAGTTTACCCTTTCCATGCAATTTTTTCCCGGCCTTCTCTCCAGCGAGGGTTATGGCGCTGTGCACTGTAAGGTGAGTGGATCGCACAACTTGCCAAAGCAGTGTCATCAAGCACGTGACACCCGCTGTGCACGTGACCAGCAGAGCCAAACGTCCGCTAAAGGCCGCCGCACACGTCTCCGCGACACGCTGCCACTGTAACGCTCCACCGTCCCTCACCCCCAACTCTTTCCCTTCATGTTCGTGTGAGCGTTTTCATTTCTTGATGGAATTCATGTCTTCACTTTTAAAGAAAAGTAACTGTCTGTTATTAAAACAAAGTGTTTATTTTCTTTACGGCGAGCCTGAAGGAGAATTTTGGTACACTGTTTCAGACAATAAAGGGATGAAATATTGGATATAAAACACTTTAGTATTCAAAAGCAATAAGATGGCATGCTCAAGCGGAAAAAGTATGGGTTTTTTGTTTTTTGTTGTTGTTGTTGTTTTTAATGGATTTATGTTACTGGGCAAACCACGTGGACAAACAAAGGCGCCAGCGGCAATGGTTTCCTGTCCATTTCCTGTTTTCTTTGAGCATTCTCCATTGGTACTGACAGCCTGTATTGTGTCTTCAATGTGTCCCACTGAAAGAAGAGTATAAAGCTGGGGTTGGCTCTCTTACTGGTTTAGACATGTCAGGTTATGTGAAGATCGACCTTTTTTCTTTTTAATCGATGATAAAATTACAGATGTGATGTAGCGCAATTGGATCAGTCCATAAGCTTTGTCAAATTCTTGAAACTGAAACTGAAAGAGGAAGAAGACTGACACAAGTTTCTTGTAAGACAGGTGGATGGGAAAGCTGGAAGGTAATATTTTCCGATTAATTTTTTTTTTTTTTTTTTTTTTTTAAGAATCAGACTTACATGACGAATGTTTGCATGTGCATGCATGTGTGTGTGTGTGTGTGTGTGTGTGTGTGTGTGATGGATAGAAAGAGAGACTGACAGGCGCAATAGCCGAGTGGTTAAAGCGTTGGACTTTCAATCGGAGGGTCCCGGGTTCGAATCACGGTGACGGCGCCTGGTGGGTAAAGGGTGGAGATTTTTCCGATCTCCCAGGTCAACATATGTGCAGACCTGCTAGTGCCTGAACCCCCCTCGTGTGTATACGCAAGCAGAAGATCAAATACGCACGTTAAAGATCCTGTAATCCATGTCAGCGTTCGGTGGGTTATGGAAACAAGAACATACCCAGCATGCACACCCCCAAAAACGGAGTATGGCTGCCTACATGGCGGGGTAAAAATGGTCATACACGTAAAAGCCCACTCGTGTGCATACGAGTGAACGTGGGAGTTGCAGCCCACGAACGAAGAAGAAGAAGAAAGAGACTGATATCCACATCAGTGAGATGTTACGTTGCAGTTTCATATCTCAATCAGTGAGATATTATGACAGCCACAATATGGATGGCACTCGCACTCACACACACACACACACCGGAACACTGACAAAGCATGTTGGCCAGATAATTGTATTTCTCACATCGCTCAAACAAGCAGCATGATTATTTTCAACAGGTGATGAAATGAAGGCAACAGACATGCTGCTCAGTAGCTATAATCTATATCACTGATGGCTTCAGTTACACACTTTCTGCACCTCTCTCTGTCACATCTGCATGCTGCTGGCATCAGTGACATCATTTGTGTGGCTTCTCCCTTCATGGGGTCAGTGAGATAAAAGATAAAAAAAGAAAAGAAAAAAGGGTAAATGGAAATTGTGTTCAGCTGACCAGACGCATCTGATCTGTGTGTGTGTGTGTGTGTGTGTACATGCATGCGTGTGAGTGTGCATGTGCATGTGTGCATGCGTGTGTTGTGGTGAATCCATGGCTTTATCAGAACAATTGGTATCTGTCCACCCCACCTGGGCCATCCCTCCTCTCTGTACAGTATGTGACACCATCCCCATACCTACAGCACACCTGTAGTGCTCAACATTCACCTTTGTGATGGTACCTGTCAACAGGTATATGTCCACCCCACCTGGGCCATCCCTCCTCTCTGTACAGTACGTGACACCATACCCATACCTACAGCACACCTGTAGTGCTCAACATTCACCTTTGTGATGGTACCTGTCAACAGGTATCTGTCCACCCCACCTGGGCCATCCCTCCTCTCTGTACAGTATGTGACACCATCCCCATACCTACAGTACACCTGTAGTGCTCAACATTCACCTTTGTGATGGTACCTGTCAACAGGTATCTGTCCAATATCCACACACACACAGGCATACACACACACACACACACACATGTACAGAAACATGCACTTTAGCATTCATGGATGTTTGCATGAACACAAGTACAAACACTCACACGTGCAAACCAAGCAAATCTGTGATGTGTTGTTTCACGACCCACTTTCCAACACCAATCACAATTAAAAGAAGAAAAAAAAAGTTAAAAATAAAAAAACAAAAGAAAATAAAGAGCACACCCAAGAACCACCACTGCGAGTGGAGGAATGGGGGAATGTCATGAGGGCTTGACCAAATTATCGTAGCATTCCATTTCTCTGGGTCTCATCATCGCACCAAGTGATCGTTGCCAAAGTGACTGGCATCTCCCCTCAGGTCAACACCACAAACAGCAAACACAGAACATGTACAGAGAGAAAACCAAGGCAATATTCAAACTGTGCACTGAAACCAACAATTGACCATCCTACACACACACATGCGAACATACAAATGAAAACAAAGAAACTGCACACAACAATCATGTTTTCCACAGTTAACCACATCATACACGCAAACGTAGGTCATAAATTATAATTTGATATACTTTTCTTTATACACTTCTTTTATTCATTTATTTGTAGTACAACGCATGAATACACAAAAATTGCACATGGTATGACAGTTGTCTTTTCCCCAGTTAACCACATCATATACACAGCCGTCATGAACTGAATATACTTTTTTTCATGCACTTCTTTTATTCATCTATTTGTTGTAGAACGCAGGTATCATGCATGTAACGTAGACAATTTGCCTGTTTTGGTTGTTGTTGTTTTTTTAATCCATTGTTTCCAGAACACAAAGACAAAAGTTAAAGATCTCATACCTTTTGTGTCCATACCGGCAGTGAATTCATACCCACTGTGTTCAGGGCTGGGCACAGGAAGGCAGTGAATTCATACCCACTGTGTCCAGGGCTGGGCATAGGAAGGCAGTGAATTCATATCCACTGTGTCCAGGGCTGGGCACAGGAAGGCAGTGAATTCATACCCACTGTGTCCAGGAGTGCGCACAGGAAGGCAGTGAATTCATACCCACTGTGTCCAGGGGTGCGCACAGGAAGGCAGTGAATTCATACCCACTGTGTCCAGGGCTGGGCATAGGAAGGCAGTGAATTCATATCCACTGTGTCCAGGGCTGGGCACAGGAAGGCAGTGAATTCATACCCACTGTGTCCAGGGCTGGGCACAGGAAGGCAGTGAATTCATACCCACTGTGTTCAGGGCTTGGCATAGGAAGGCAGTGAATTCATACCCACTGTGTCCAGGGCTGGGCATAGGAAGGCAGGAGGCAGTGAATTCATACCCACTGTGTCCAGGACTGGGCACAGGAAGGCAGTGAATTCATACCCACTGTGTCCAGGGCTGGGCACAGGAAGGCAGTGAATTCATACCCACTGTGTCCAGGGCTGGGCATAGGAAGGCAGTGAATTCATACCCACTGTGTCCAGGGCTGGCCACAGGAAGGCAGGGCACAATCATCTCCTTCCACTGCCTTAACCTTCCCCAACTGAAGTTACGTATCCGTTCACACCTAGGTGGAGTGAGGGAAATCAGAGTGAAGAGCCTTTCCCAAGGACACAGCATCATGACAAACCAGGGTTTTGAACCCTGACCACTGGTGAACACTGCATCACAAGTCCAACACACCACTCTACCACGAAGCCTCACACACACACACACACACACACACACACACACAAATATATATATAATTATATATATATAGAGATATACATATAGTTATATACATACATATACACAGACACACACACTACAGTACAAACAATTATTCACTCATAAGTTTGCTGCAGTTCAAACACAAGGAGGCAGAAGTGTGCAGGGCAAAGAAGAAAAATGGTCACGGCACAAGTTAGGCCAGGAATCCGGAACAAAAAAAACCCAGTAAACTGTGAAAACACATCACCTCACCTTCCTCAGTTCCTGTGTCAGGAATAATCTCAACAAGAACACAAGTAAAAAAAAAACACAACAAAAAAACCACTGCTGGAAACCAGGCACCTGCAGCCCTGACAATCTGAGCTAAAATTTGATTATATTAGACAGTACCCTGCCCAAGGTGTATCTCCCCTCTTTCGGCCAAGAGGCTTTCAGCACAGTGGGCGCTGGGACGGTTCCTCAAGGCCAACTAGCCCCCAAGGCTGCAGCAATCTTGTCTACTAGTCATAGTCCTTCACAAAACAGTGGGCGCTGGGACGGTTCCTCAAGGCCAACTAGCCCCCAAGGCTGCAGCAATCTTGTCTACTAGTCATAGTCCTTCACAAAACAGTGGGCGCTGGGACGGTTCCTCAAGGCCAACTAGCCCCCAAGGCTGCAGCAATCTTGTCTACTAGTCATAGTCCTTCACACAGGTAAACCATATGCTGCATGCATCTTAAGTCAAAAGATATCTAACCGTACATAACTGTATTGTACTGTGTTGTATTGCACTGTATTGTACTGTTCTGTACTGCATTATACTTCAGCCACATCTGACTTCTCCATGAAGCACTGGAACTACCGTCCAAGGAGAGAGCACATCCTCTTATTCTCGCACCATGCTATTTTTTGTGTGTGTGTGTCTTCAGTTGAATGTGTGTTACTATCAAAGCGCACTTTTCCTTCCAGTTCAGACAGGAACACCTCTCTTGTCGTCCTGGATTCTTTTACAAGCACTGAATGCATGCTGCACCACTGACCTGTTTGTCTGAACTGAAAGACACACTGCTGCAGGCCTGGTGGAAGGGTCAGTACGAAACCTGCTCCATGGGTTGTTGGCCTTGAGGTAACGCGTCCGCCTAGGAAGCGAGAGAATCTGAGCGCGGCGCTGGTTCGAATCACGGCTCGGCCGCCCGATATTTTCTCCCCATCCACTAGACCTTGAGTGGTGGTCTGGACGCTAGTCATTTGGATGAGACGATAAACCAAGGTCCCGTGTGCAGCATGCACTTAGCGCACGTAAAAGAACCCACGGCAACAAAAGGGTTGTTCCTGGCAAAATTCTGCAGAAAAAATCCACTTCGACAGGAAAAACAACTCAAACTACACGCAGGAAAAAATACAAAAAAATGGGTGGCGCTGTAGTGTAGCGACGCGCTCTCCCTGGGGAGAGCAGCCCGAATTTCACACAGAGAAATCTGTTGTGATAAAAAGAAATACAAATACAAATACAAATGGGGGAATTAAACTTGTGGACACTCGTTTACTAGCTCCATCACTGGGCCACAGTTCTATCATTTCTTTGTCTGCAATCTGGAATAAAGTCAAATCCTTTTTGTTTGTTTGTTTTTTGTTTTTGTTTCATGTGGCAGTCACACTTTGGGGAAAAGTTGTCCCTACCGTTTAACAAAACAATGAATAAACAAACTCATCAAAAATATTTTCTGGCAAATTATGGTGTGTGTGTGTGTGTGTGTGTGTGTGTGTGTGTCCATTAATTCACTGTCACAACTTCTCAGTTAATACATGCATATTTCAATTTATAAATACCACACAAACTCATCACACTGTGAACAGAAATCTACACAGCAGCAAACACAACCATGCAATACACTGACAAATACGTCACTTTGTACTTGCACATTCTACACATTCTACACGGTATATAAATACCTGTTTTATAATCCTATGGTGTGTGTCAAAATGTAAGCTGTATCTAATTACAAAAAACAACAACCCAAAACATTATGCCACAGAACTGTGTTTGGGTAGGGGT
The DNA here is from genome assembly GCF_041734735.1 of Babylonia areolata. Taxonomy (NCBI): domain Eukaryota; kingdom Metazoa; phylum Mollusca; class Gastropoda; order Neogastropoda; family Buccinidae; genus Babylonia; species Babylonia areolata. Next base: position 1,986,345 of record NC_134889.1, on the reverse strand, counting down.
GAGGGAGAAATGTGTATATGTCTGTGTGTAAGTCATTTAAAACCCCTTTCACATTTGATAACAACGCTACAAATAACAGCATATTTATACAGCGCTTTCTAACACCTCAAAAGCACTATACCACAGCAAAACCAAACCTAACACGCAACACACATGAACACAGCTAACTTGTATCAAAAACATCAAAGGCATAAGGCGGGCTGACATCCATGATTAAACCCCCAAGACACACTGTCCTGAAGAGGCTGAACAGGAAGGCTGCAGCCTGAAGAACAGCCAGAACAGCTTAAGACGACTGTCATCTGCATACATCGTATGCCTGCCAGACAGGGCGTCAACCAATCGAGAGTGTCAGAGGAGTTGTATAGATTAACCAACAGCACATCAGGACACACTTGGCCCCCCACACCAACCTCTCAGACACACACAAATACAAACACATTTTTCTTCTTTTGTGAATCGACACGCCAACACACACACACACACACACACAGACACTTACGCTCACTCAACCTCCCAGTTTCTCCACAACCAGAATGGACACCTGGAGCACTGTGGTCAACAAGAGATCTATCACATTAAACAACACTGGTGGGCTTTGACCACTATCATCACAGACCACCTCCCCACATAACAGTCCCTTTCTCACACCCATCCATGTGAACCTTATGGGCCAAAGCCCTACATGCTAAACACTATCAACTAAAGCCATATGGGCCAAAGCCCTACATGCTAAACACTATCAACTAAAGCCATATGGGCCAAAGCCCTACATGCTAAACACTATCAACTGAAGCCATATGGGCCAAAGCCCTACATGCCAAACACTATCAACTAAAGCCTTATGGGCCAAAGCCCTACATGCCAAACACTATCAACTAAAGCCATATGGGCCAAAGCCCTACAGGCCAAACACTATCAACTGAAGCCATATGGGCCAAAGCCCTACAGGCCAAACACTATCAACTGAAGCCATATGGGCCAAAGCCCTACAGGCCAAACACTATCAACTGAAGCCATATGGGCCAAAGCCCTACATGCCAAACACTATCAACTGAAGCCATATGGGCCAAAGCCCTACATGCTAAACACTATCAACTGAAGCCATATGGGCCAAAGCCCTACATGCTAAACACTATCAACTAAAGCCATATGGGCCAAAGCCCTACATGCTAAACACTATCAACTAAAGCCATATGGGCCAAAGCCCTACATGCCAAACACTATGAACTAAAGCCATATGGGCCAAAGCCCTACATGCTAAACACTATGAACTAAAGCCATATGGGCCAAAGCCCTACATGCTAAACACTATGAACTAAAGCCAAATGGGCCAAAGCCCTACATGCTAAACACTATGAACTAAAGCCATATGGGCCAAAGCCCTACATGCTAAACACTATGAACTAAAGCCATATGGGCCAAAGCCCTACATGCCAAACACTATGAACTAAAGCCATATGGGCCAAAGCCCTACATGCTAAACACTATGAACTAAAGCCAAATGGGCCAAAGCCCTACATGCTAAACACTATGAACTAAAGCCATATGGGCCAAAGCCCTACATGCTAAACACTATCAACTAAAGCCATATGGGCCAAAGCCCTACATGCTAAACACTATGAACTAAAGCCAAATGGGCCAAAGCCCTACATGCTAAACACTATGAACTAAAGCCATATGGGCCAAAGCCCTACATGCTAAACACTATGAACTAAAGCCATATGGGCCAAAGCCCTACATGCCAAACACTATCAACTAAAGCCATATGGGCCAAAGCCCTACATGCTAAACACTATGAACTAAAGCCATATGGGCCAAAGCCCTACATGCCAAACACTATGAACTAAAGCCAAATGGGCCAAAGCCCTACATGCCAAACACTATGAACTAAAGCCAAATGGGCCAAAGCCCTACATGCTAAACACTATCAACTAAAGCCATATGGGCCAAAGCCCTACATGCTAAACACTATCAACTAAAGCCATATGGGCCAAAGCCCTACAGACCAAACACTATCAACTAAAGCCATATGGGCCAAAGCCCTACAGACCAAACACTATCAACTAAAGCCATATAGGCCAAAGCCCTACATGCTAAACACTATGAACTAAAGCCATATGGGCCAAAGCCCTACATGCTAAACACTATCAACTAAAGCCATATGGGCCAAAGCCCTACAGACCAAACACTATCAACTAAAGCCATATGGGCCAAAGCCCTACAGACCAAACACTATCAACTAAAGCCATATGGGCCAAAGCCCTACAGACCAAACACTATCAACTAAAGCCATATGGGCCAAAGCCCTACAGACCAAACACTATCAACTAAAGCCATATGGGCCAAAGCCCTACATGCTAAACACTATCAACTAAAGCCATATGGGCCAAAGCCCTACATGCCAAACACTATGAACTAAAGCCATATGGGCCAAAGCCCTACATGCTAAACACTATCAACTAAAGCCATATGGGCCAAAGCCCTACATGCTAAACACTATCAACTAAAGCCATATGGGCCAAAGCCCTACAGGCCAAACACTATCAACTAAAGCCATATGGGCCAAAGCCCTACATGCTAAACACTATGAACTAAAGCCATATGGGCCAAAGTCAGAAAGGCCAAAACCATATGGACCAAAGCCATATTGGCCAAACCCCTACAGGCCAAAACCATGCAGACTAAAGCCACATGGACAAGTTATTTGGGCTAAAACCCTTCAGGCCAAAACCATGTGGACTAAAGCCATATGTATAAGTCATCTGGGCCAAAACCCTACTGGTTAAAACCATATGGACCAAACCAAACCCATATGGACCAAAGCCATATGGACCAAAGCCATATGGACCAAACCAAAGCCATATGGACCAAAGCCATATGGACCAAACCAAAGCCATATGGACCAAAGCCATATGGACCAAACCAAAGCCATATGGACCAAAGCCATTTGGGCCAAAACCCTACAGGTCAAAACCATATGGGTCAAAACCCAATGGACCAAAATCACATGGACCAAATCCCACATGGACTAAAACTCACCATGGACCAAAATCATGTGGACCAAAGCTGTACGGTCCAACATGAGGACGACAGAGGTGGGAACAACGAGGGAGCAATCTCCTGACCCTCCCTCTCCTTAAAGTGAATACATTCCTGTCTGAAACAGCCTTCCTTAATCTGCACTTGTATCACTTGGCAACTCGGGGCAGACAGACACAGAACATCAACAGGAACAACAACAAAGCAACAACATCGCCACAACGAAGATATGCATTAGGACAGACTGAAAGACAGAGACAGTCAAACCATTTACACACAACGAGAACAACACACCAAGACATGTCACATTCCAAAGACAGTGGAATTTTGTGAACAACCATGCATACACAAGAACTCGAGAAATAGGCCAAGACAATGTCTATTCCAAAGACAGTGGAACCATTTGAACAACCACACACACACAATAACTTGAGAAACAGGCCAAGACAATGTCTATTCCAAAGACAGTGGAACCATTTCAACAACCACACACACACAATAACTCAAGAAACAGGCCAAGACAATGTCTATTCCAAAGACAGTGGAACCATTTCAATGACCACACACACACAATAACTCGAGAAACAAGCCAAGACAATGTCTATTCCAAAGACAGTGGAACCATTTCAACAACCACACACACACAATAACTCAAGAAACAAGCCAAGACAATGTCTATTCCAAAACCACACACAGGCGTATCAACAACACATTCAGCATGGCGACAAGTCCAGTGAAAAAAAAAAAAACAACCCCAAAAAAACAAAAGACCAATAATTGCAGGAAGCAGAGTGTGACTGACGACTATAAGGACTCATAGTCCCCGCCCCCTCCAGCTGACGGGCTGCCCAGGAACGCTTCCAGGTTGTCACGATCCTCCTCCCCCTCCAACCCCACACCTTCCTCCTCCTTCTTCTTCTTCTTCTTCCTCTTCTCTTTCTTCTTCTCGCTCTCACCGTCCTTCACCTTCTCCTTGTCTTTCTTTTTCTTCTTCTTGGTGCCGGACTTGTCCTCACTCTGCGACAGTGGACAAGGCTGTGAGGCTCAGGATCAGCACTTTGTGTTGTAAATGTGTACAAAAATGGTATTGTATTGTGTTGTGTATTGTACTGTATAAACTGGACTGGGCTGGATTGGACTGTGCTGTGCTGTGTTGTGCTGTCCTGTGCTGTGTTCTATTGCATTTCATTGCGTTGTGTGTTGTGCTGTGTTGTGCTGTATTGCATTTCATTGCATTGCGTTGTGTGTTGTGTTGTGTTGTGCTGTGTTGTGTTGTATAGCTGTGTTGTGCTGTGCTGTGTTGTGTTGTGCTGTGTTGTATTGCATTTCATTGCATTGAGTTATGTGTTGTGTTGTGTTGTGCTGTGCTGTGCTGTTGTGTTGTGTTGTGTTGTGCTGTGCTGTTGTGTTGTGTTGTGTTGCATTGCGTTGCGTTGCATTGTGTTGTGTTGTGCTGTGTTGTATTGCATTTCATTGCATTGCGTTATGTGTTGTGCTGTGCTGTGTTCTACTGGATTTCATTGCATTGCGTTATGTGTTGTGTTGTGCTGTGCTCTATTGCATTTCATTGCATTGCGTTGTCTGTTGTGCTGTGCTGTGTTCTATTGCATTTCATTGCATTGCGTTGTCTGTTGTGTTGTGCTGTGTTGTGCTGTATTGCATTTCATTGCATTGTGTTGTGTTGTGTTGTACTGGAGGAAAGTGGCAGAATGGTTACAATGCTCGTCTGCCAATACAGAGAGTATGGGTCTGGGTTCGCAGCCTCACTCTCACCCTTTCTCCCAAGTCTGACCGGAAAATGAAACCAGTCGTTTGGATATGGATAATCTTTTTGACCATAAATCAAGGTCCAGGCGTGCAGCATGCACTTGGCGCACTGTAAAAGAATCCATGGCAACACAAATGTTGCCCTCTGGCAAAATTCTGAGAAGAAATATAGAGGCATACAATCAAGGCTTGTGTGTGGTGTAGCACATACGGTGCAGCCTATATGGATTTGTCCAAACGCAGTGACACCTCCTAGGGAAACTGACACTGACACTGCGCCCCGCTAGGACGTAAGCGTTGTCAGGTTCAAGTCCCACATGTGGACCAAGGTCTTTACCACTGCCCCACAGTCTCCCTCACCTTGTTGTCCTCAGTCTTCTTCTTCTTCTTCTTGCCGGACTTGGCTGCCGCCTCCTCTACGTCTGATGACACCGCTTCTGTAAAACAACCCACATTAACATCACCACCTCTGTAAAACAACCCACACTACATCACCGCTTCTGTTAAACAACCCACACCATGTCACTACCTCTGTAAAACGACCTACACCATGTCACTACCTCTGTAAAACAACCCACACCACATCACTACCTCTATAAAAACAACCCACACCACATCACTACCTCTGTAAAACAACCCACACCACATCACGTAAAACAACCCACACCACATCACTACCTCTATAAAACAACCCACACCACATCACTACCTCTGTAAAACAACCCACACCACATCACGTAAAACAACCCACACCACATCACGTAAAACAACCCACACCACATCACTACCTCTGTAAAACAACCCACACCACATCACTACCTCTGTAAAACAACCCACACCACATCACGTAAAACAACCCACACCACATCACGTAAAACAACCCACACCACATCACTACCTCTATAAAACAACCCACACCACATCACTACCTCTGTAAAACAACCCACACCACATCACGTAAAACAACCCACACCACATCACTACCTCTGTAAAACAACCCACATCACATCACGTAAAACAACCCACACCACATCACGTAAAACAACCCACACCACATCACTACCTCTGTAAAACAACCCACACCACATCACGTAAAACAACCCACACCACATCACCACCTCTGTAAAACAACCCACACCACATCACCACCTCTGTAAAACAACCCACACCAACATCACCATCTCTGTAAAACAACCCACACCAACACACAGAAATACGTAGAATATCAGTCAAACAGACAGGATGACAGACAGACAGACAGACAGAGAGAGAGATAGACAGAAAAACAACCCACACACATCACCACCTCTGTAAAACAACCCACACACATCATCACTACCTCTGTAAAACAACCCACACACATCATCACCACCTCTGTAAAACAACCCACACCACATCACCCCCTCTGTAAAACAACCCACACCACATTACCCCCTCTGTAAAACAACCCACACCACATCACTACCTCTGAAACAACCCACACGCCCAGTGTAAAGTCGCCATGTTTTTAACGCAGATTTCCATCATGTCGTCACACCAGAAACATTCCACACTCAACTGGAAGTCAGCTGGAAACAAAACCCAGGACATGTACCCGTTTTTCAGCCTTTTTTCATTCAGAAACTTCCACCCTGTCTCTCTCCCTCCCCACACTGACAGAAATAATCACTTACTAACTGCTGGACGTTCGTCTTCGCTGTCGGTCAGTAGGACCGGAGTGACGGAGGCCGCCTTGGTTTTCTTGCCAATGTTGTTGCCACCAGCCTTTGAGGCCTGAAAACAGACAAGTGCAAATGTATACACAGTGCTGCCTACCCCCCTTTTCAAGTTCCAGGGACACACATCTTAAAAACCAGGGACAAAGCCTGATTTCCAGGGACACCTCTTATGACGTCAGATTTTACCACCTCAAAGAAAATGAAATGAAAAATTACCTTTATTTACACTATGTACAACATCGGTGTACTTCGCAATGAAAGTTTGATGCCGTTTTGCTTTCTTCTTCGATGTAGATTCGCACTCCTTGCTGCTTCGCTTCGACGCCATTATTTCAATCTCTCTCGAAAGTTCCACATCGGCCTATACACATGCGCGCTGGTCACACTTTTGGCGGTGTGGCCATAGTCAGTCGATGCGTATTTGCCTAAAGACTTTTTCCCGGGACACGAAACCGAAAAGTGGATTCCCGGGACGGACTGTCCGTTTTCATTGTTTTCCGGGACAAATACCCGTACCCCGGGACGGTAGGCAGCCCTGTATACATGTGCACTCTCACACATACAATGTCTCTGTCATCAGAATCATATAAAAAAATTTTAAAAACGTGAAGAAAGGTGAAACCCTGACTTGCTCAGACCCAGCACAAGCAGACGTTGTCACTGATCACTAACTACCATTGTCATGTAATCGTACTGTATTGTATTATAATTTGTATTGTGTCGCATCACATCACATGGCATCATACTGTATTACTGAATCAAAAATTTGTCTGCTACACTCCTGACAAGAAAGACCAGCAGTTATCTTGGCTTCAGGCATCACTTTTTGTTTGTTTGTTTGTTGTTGTTGCTGCTGTTCTTATAAATATAATGCATTCAATTCTTTGCTGATCAAAGTTCCAAGACTTTTTCCAGATCCTGAACATCAAAACATAATCTATTCAAGACTTTTACAGCTCTAAAGAAGGTTCTCTCATTTTTCAGACTTTTACGGAGAAGGTTCTCTCATATTTCACAGACTTTTACGGAGAAGGTTCTCTCATTTTTCAGACTTTTACGGAGAAGTGTCATTTTTCAGACTTTTACGGAGAAGGTTCTCTCATATTTCACAGACTTTTACGGAGAAGGTTCTCTCATTTTTCAGACTTTTACGGAGAAGGTTCTCTCATATTTCAGACTTTTATGGAGAAGGTTCTCTCATATTTCAGACTTTTACGGAGGTTCTCTCATTTTTCGGACTTTTACAGAGAAGGTTCTCTCATATTTCACAGACTTTTACGGAGAAGGTTCTCTCATTTTTCAGACTTTTACGGAGAAGGTTCTCTCATATTTCAGAGACTTTTACGGAGAAGGTTCTCTCATATTTCACAAACTTTTACAGAGAAGGTTCTCTCATATTTTTGTAGTTGCATTTCTTGTGAAGAGAGAGACAGAGAGAGAGGGGATGAGAGAGAGTGTATGTATGCGTGTGTGTGTGCGTGGTGTGTGTGTGCGTGGTGTGTGTGTGCGTGGTGTGTGTGTGCGTGTGTGTGTGTGTTTGTGTGTGTGTGGGTAGATGTGCAATGCGGTTTGGCTGACTGAAATGGAGAGGCACGTAAATTTCAGTAATCTGTATAGTTGTATATAGCTATTTCCATTTGGTGCCATTTAATTTATCTTTTTATTTTCTATTCATTTTATTCATTTTATTTGTTTGTTGTTTTCTTCTTATGTTGGACATGTGCTGCTGCCAAAAAGAAAATCTCTGTACCAAAGTATAGACAATAAAGTTTGTGTATTGTGTATTGTGACTTTTTTCTATAATTTTGTTAATTTCCACACTTTTTCCCCTGTCCCTTACTGCTTTCAATATCCACTCTTTTTTTTCTCTTAGTCTATTATCTCTGTCTACTCTTTTTTTTCAATCTTTTTCCCACCATATCTTGAAAAATTCAGCATGTGTTTGTACATTCATCGTGAAATATAATTATGTTCGTCCATTTTCCACAAGTGAAGGCCTTGCCTCTGTAATTTGTATTTTCATTATGGAGTAGCATTTTAATTCGTTTTCTGTTTGTTTGTTTGCTTGTTTGTTTTAATTCTTTTTAATAACTTCTACTTCTGCTTAGTTTGTGGGCTACAACTCACACGTTCACTCATATGTTCATGATAGGGCATTTTTTCGTGTAGGACCATTTTTACCCTGCCATGTAGGCAGCCATACTCCGTCTTTGGGCTTCTGGGGGTGTTTTTTTTTTTATCAAATGCGGATAAATCTGCATGGTTGACAAGTCTGGGAGGAGCCCACCCTGAGAGGACCCAGCTCTACACACCCCCCCACCCCCCCCCCAGCTCACCTTGGACTCCAGCTGATCCAGCCAGTTCCCAAAGTCCTCCTGGGGCACCTCGATGTGGAAGGGCTTGTCTGCCCCTGACGCTCCGTTCTCTCCCTCCGCCACCTCCTGACTGCTGCTCTCCCCTTCCCCCCCACTGTCCCCCGCCACCACCATCGCCGTTTTCTTCGCCGTCATCGCCACTTTCTTTTCCACAGTCGCCCCGTCCTGTTTCCTGTTCTTGCCTTTCCGCCCTTCCCTGGAGCTTTTGCCGCCATGTTTCTCCGCCCCCCGGTCTTTCTGGGCCTGGCTGACTTCGTCTTCGGAGTCAGTGATGTCGACGGTGACGGCGCTGACAGCAGGGTTGGCCTGTCGCAGGTCCTCGTCACTGGACAGGTCGGCATCTGCCGTCACCACCTGACTCCGGCCGCTCACCCCTCCCTCGTCCTCCTCCTCACTGGAAATGTCGATGTCTGCTTTCACCGCCTGTGACGCCGTGGTGGCCGAGGGTTTGGACGTGGCCGGGGTTCGGAGGTCGTCGTCTGAGTCAAGGTCGTCTTGGAAGCCAGCCACCATAGGGTTGCCTCCGATGTCGTCGTCGCTGGTGACAGAGAGAGTGTGGGGATGTCCATCAGATGGTCAGCAGTACAAGCATGTAATGTGTATCTTTAACATCGTGCACATGAAAGGACTGAATTATGTGTATGTGTATGTTTGATGTAGTGCATATCACGTGTCCAAATTTATGCTTCTGTTTAATACTGTGCACATTACAAGTTGATTACATTCAAATGATGCCTTGTTTAATATCATGCACATCATATCTTCAAATGTGTGAGTTCAATATTGTGCACACTATATCTTCAAATGTGTGAGTTCAATATTGTGCACACTATATCTTCAAATGTGTGAGTTCAATATTGTGCACACTGTATCTTCAAATGTGTGAGTTCAATACTGTGCACACTATATCTTCAAATGTGTGAGTTCAATATTGTGCACACTGTATCTTCAAATGTGTGAGTTCAATATTGTGCACACTATATCTTCAAATGTGTGAGTTCAATATTGTGCACACTATATCTTCAAATGTGTGAGTTTAATATCATGTACATTATATCTCCGAATGTGTAAGTTCAATATCGTGCACATTATATCTGCAAATGTGTGAGCTGGATCTCGTGCACATTACATTTTCTCAGAAGAAAGACCCTTGTGTGTACCAGGTGAAGTAACCACTATCCACACCTCCACCACCACCCCCACATCTCTTCCTCCTCCAAACCACCCCTCTCCCCCACCCAACCACAACCAACAACACACACCCAACCCCACACACCCTTCCCACCCCAACCGCCCTCACCAACACCCCCCACACACCCCCTCTCCACCCTAACCACCACCACCATTCTCACACCCCCTCCATCCTCACCACCACCGACACCTAACCACCACCACCATCACCACACCCCCCACCACCCCAACCACCACCAACACCTAACCGCCACCACCATCACCTAACAACCACCCCAACCACCACCACTATCACCACACCCGCAACCTCAACAACCATCACCTCCCAGGCCCCGAACCACCACCACCATCACCAACACCTAACCACCACCACCATCACCATCACCTACCAACCACCCCAACCACCACCACACCCCCAACCTCAACAACCATCCCCCCCCCCCCCCCCCAGGCCCCCAACCACCCCCACCACCACCATCCCATACTCACCACCACCCCCATTCCCCCGCCCCACACCCCCCCTCCACCCCCCCAGCCCCCTGTCCCTCAGCAGACAGCGACCTGTCATCCTCCTCCCTGCTGGCGTCCTTGTTGTCCCTGGCCAGGTCCTTGGCGTCGTCCAGAAAGCTGCTGTCCATGGCGTCCTCGTCCGGCACAAAGTCGTCCACGCTCTTGACCACCGGGCCCTCGTCCACCCGGCAGTCTGTCCGCAAGGACACACACACACAGACAGTGATCCGTGTGAGGACAAGCCCAGAGCTTCCGTTTTGTTGTTGTTGTTTTTTTGACTCACTTGTGTAAACAAAGTGAGTCTATGTTTTAACCCGGTGTTCGGCTGTCTGTGTGTCCGTGTGTCTGTGGTAAACTTTAACACTGACATTTTCTCTGCAAATACTTTGTCAGTTGACACCAAATTTGGCATGAAAATAGGAAAAATTCAATTCTTTCCAGTCATCTTGTTTAAAACAATATTGCACCTCTGGGATGGGCACAAGAAAATAAAAAAGAAGCCTAATTATATGCAAACTGCATTTACTGTTATGTTTATATTTTTTGTATTATCTAAACTTGGCACTTTGACCTCTTATTCTGACACAACAACAAGAGGAGTCATTATTATTATTTTTTGTTCAAACAGGAACTTCTTTTGCTAAGCATGGAATTTTTATTTATTTTGCAAACGTTTTGTTGTAGATAGTAAAAAAGGGAAATTACTCTGTAATTAATGCTAGGGGACTTAATTTATCACAAGTGAGTCTTGAAGGCCTTGCCTCTCTTGTTTTTTTTAGGAAGAATCTGGGTTTGTTCCAATGTACCTTTCATATACCTGTGTGCTAGGTGAATGGGCTGCATAAGCAGCACTGACTTGAAGTTGTGTACCTTGTGTGTGAAGAGAGTTACCACTCTTTGTTACTGGTTAAGCCCAGGTAGTGAGATTTACTTTCTTTTTTCTTTTTTACTCTTATTGACGTTTTTTTTTTCTTTGGTTGTTGTTTTTTTGTTTGTTTTTTTTATATATAATGCAAAGAAAGACACAGGAAATTGTTGTGGGCGTGTTAACCCATTCAGTCCTGGAGAGTCTACAGCTTGGCAGGCCTCCTTGCCACACTATTGTGGACAAAAATGCATAAATTATACTGTCCTGGGTTTGCTGACAGCACTGTTGTTGTCCGGTCTTACCTGTCCTGGGTTTGCTGACAGCACTGTTGTTGTCCGGTCTTACCTGTCCTGGGTTTGCTGACAGCACCGTTGTTGTCCGGTCTTACCTGTCCTGGGTTTGCTGACAGCAGCACTGTTGTTGTCCGGTCTTACCTGTCCTGGGTTTGCTGACAGCACCGTTGTTGTCCGGTCTTACCTGTTCTGGGTTTGCTGACAGCACCGTTGTTGTCCGGTCTTACCTGTTCTGGGTTTGCTGACAGCACTGTTGTTGTCCGGTCTTACCTGTCCTGGGTTTGCTGACAGCACTGTTGTTGTCCGGTCTTACCTGTCCTGGGTTTGCTGACAGCAGCACTGTTGTTGTCCGGTCTTACCTGTCCTGGGTTTGCTGACAGCACTGTTGTTGTCCGGTCTTACCTGTCCTGGGTTTGCTGACAGCACCGTTGTTGTCCGGTCTTACCTGTCCTGGGTTTGCTGACAGCAGCACTGTTGTTGTCCGGTCTTACCTGTCCTGGGTTTGCTGACAGCACCGTTGTTGTCCGGTCTTACCTGTCCTGGGTTTGCTGACAGCAGCACTGTTGTTGTCCGGTCTTACCTGTCCTGGGTTTGCTGACAGCACCGTTGTTGTCCGGTCTTACCTGTCCTGGGTTTGCTGACAGCACCGTTGTTGTCCGGTCTTACCTGTCCTGGGTTTGCTGACAGCACCGTTGTTGTCCGGTCTTACCTGTCCTGGGTTTGCTGACAGCACCGTTGTTGTCCGGTCCCTTGCTCTTGAACAGACGGGAAAACAGGCCAGTCTTCGTCTCCGTCTGCGGGGTGGTGGCTGGCGTGGAGTTTTCCGATTGGCTGGCTCTGACAGTGGGCGTGGCTTGCGGCTGACTGACAGGTTTGTCCATGGAGTTGGAGGAGGGGACGCGAGGCATGGCAGGCTGGGAGGCGGAGCGAGGCACTGCGTCACACAGCACAGTCACTGTTTATCTATTTCCTTTATCAACACCTCTTTTTTTTCTTTTTTTCTCTTTTTTTTTTGCTGCCCCGTCATCTGCACCGTTTCAAGGGGCATTACTCCCAGGCCGCTCATTCCCAGTCCCCACTTTACACGGCCACACCCGGGTTCGTCCATTACAAGCCCAACATCGGCAGTCCGCAGGGAACCATCGATGTTAGGTCGCCAGCAGACCACACACCTCTTGCTATAGCGCAAATTCTTGAAGCTCTATGCTCTGTTCTGACATTTCTTGGACAAGAAATCACAGCTCTGAACAGAACTGCAAAAACCGTCACCAAGATTATCGGGTCTGACCTACCATCTCTGGGCAACAAATACCATAAATGGCTTCTCAGAGGCAAGTTCCATCAGTCAGGATGAATCACATCCAGCTTTCAGGATTTTCTAGAAGCTCCCCACAGTCTTCAGTCCAGAAGTATTTGGACCAAAGCCTACTGCTTTGCCAACAGCTTCTTCCCTACAGCAGTCAAAGCCCTGTCTCTTGAACCAACCCAAACTGTATTCAAAGGAACTGTGCAATGAGCAACTATTTTGCTGTCAGGGGTTCTTTTACATGCGCTGCCTTCATGCTGCATACAGACTGTGGCTGACTGTCTCATCCAAATGACTAGCATCCAGACCATGAGTCAAGGTCTAGAGGAGGGAGAGAAGATGCTGGCAAGGGTAGGATTCAGACCAGTTCGCTCAGATTCTCTCACTTCTTAGGTGGTGCGTTACCTCCAGGCCAGGAGTTTGGTCTCTGACCAAAAGACTGGAGTTCAACAACAACAACAACAGCAGCAACAGCAGCAGCAGCAACAACAACTATTAAAGAAAACATCATAATAATCATACTTATAATCAGAATAATCATAGTACTAATACCAACACTACTACAATCTACAAATGTGTAATTAAAAATCGTAGTACTAATACCAACACTACCACAATCTACAACGACTACTACTAATTATAAACATTTACGTTCTCCCTATCCACCGCTACCTGCAACAGTAGCTATGGCAGCAGTGTTGGTTTGTTGGTGCTACACATGCATCAATATCAATAATAATGATAATAATAATCATCATCATAATAATAATCACAATAGCTATGATAAAAACAATGTTCCCCCTGCCCACACTACCTGTAGCGGTGGGGGTGACTGTGGAGGGGAGAGCAGCAGTGTTGTCTTTGTTGGTACTATATAACCATCAATAATAAGAAGAACAGTAACAATAACAACAATGTTCCCCCTGCCCACACTACCTGTAGCGGTGGGGGTTGCTGTGGAGGGGAGAGCAGCAGCAGCACTGTCGTTGTTGGCCACCAGCTTCCCCGTGGAGTCCTGACGGAACTGCGCCGACGACAGCGCTTTCTCCGACAGCTTCTCCTGCTGCTGCCGTCTGCGAGCTGTCAGCGACTCCTGGAACCTGCAGACACACCACCACAGTGTCTGTGCACAGGACTGCACCCAAATACATCAAACATGCAGTGTACTAAAACAGGATTACATAAACAACAACAATGAAATACTTGCTGACAGACTTCAGTTCATCAGTTGTGCCCATGGAGCATTTATGGAAAAGAACAGTTTTCAGAACTGACTTGACCCATTCAAACCTAGAGACTTTACAGCCTCTGCTGGCTTTCATGCCATAGTGATGCTGAGAAAACGCAGAAAATATACTATTTTTCCTCCTAATTACGTGTGGACACATCCAGAAATACTGCAACAGTTAGTTCCCTTTCCTAAAGGTTTATGAATAAGTAAAACCACGAAAACCATCTTGATGTGACAAACTCTGAAGCCAGAGCAATGCTCAGGTGCAGGGCCAAGAAGCTACAGGATTGCAGATCAAAAGCATTTCTGAGGACCAGTGGTAAAGAATTCCAAACTTGTGGCACTTGTGCTCTAAAGAACCTGTTTCCTGCACATTTCAGGTCAGTCCTTGTGGAACTTTAACTCACTCCAGACGATGGAACGCTAAAGCATTCCTGACATAAGGTAGTGTTCCAGACGACGGAATGCTATAGCGGTTTCGACAATTTAAAATTTGTCCACATTTTCCTCGTGGGGTAGCACAAAAATTGCAGCTACACCAGGCATTGCGAAAAAGTCAAGGGTCAAATGGAAATTTTCATTGTGAGGTTTCTGTGACTATACACTTACTGGCCAGCCGTTGACCTTGGTACCCCACATGACAAGCTAATCTGCATACGTATCAAAAATGGTGTCGCCAGCAATACAAGTGGAAATTTTTGGAGCAAACTAGATCACGACAGCGGCTTTTTACTGTTGCTGAAGTGACTGAAATGCTTCAAACTGAAGGTTTCAACATCGACGAGGATGATGAACACATTTCATAAAGAATCTGCAGTGAAGAAAGCAACCAGCAAGAAGGTACTGACAGTGATTCAGCGTCTGAGGGCTGTGAAGAGAGGGAGGGGGGTGGGCGTACACATGACGTCAGAAGATGGGTCAGTGGGTCAAGTACAGGGAGTTTCATTCAGTTACTTTGTGTTTTGTATCTTTTGTGATTTTTTTCCCTAACCCTAACAAATGGGTCGTCTGCAGGGGAAGCAAGGGAGTGAATTAAGCAACTTTTCTGAACACGATCTTAACATTCTGTGTAGTTCATATGTTTCCAGGACAGAAGAGAGAGATACAAGGGATGAGATTTGTCAAGGTGTCAAAAGGAAAGTGTCACTAACTGATACTGAATGCGGGACTCCATAGTAAGCCAGTATAACTGATTCAGAAGAGATGCAACATGTGCAGAGATATCTTTTGGGGGGAGAACAAGTCATGCTGCATTGATCATGAGTGGAGTGATGGCCTAGACGTAACGCGTTCGCCTAGGAAGCGAGAGAATCTGAGCGCGCTGGTTTGAATCACGGCTCAGCCGCCGATATTTTCTCCCCCTCCACTAGACCTTGAGTGGTGGTCTGGATGCTAGTTATTTGGATGAGATGATAAACCAAAGTCCCGTGTGCAGCATGCACTTAGCACACGTAAAAGAACCCACGGCAACAAAAGTGTTGTTCCTGGCAAAATTTTGTAGAAAAATCGACTTCGATAGGAAAAACAAATAAAACTGCACACAGGAAAAAATACAAAAAAATGGGTGGCGCTGTAGTATAGCGACACGCTCTCCCTGGGGAGAGCAGCCCGAATTTCACACAGAGAAATCTGTCGTGATAAAAAGAAATACAAATACAAATACAAATCTGTTCTTTTCTGACGCATCACACATGACAACACTCACACACCCGCACACAGTGTGCAGCTGCCCCTGAATGGATGGGTAGGGGGAGAGAGGGTGGGTGGATGGGTGCTGAAGGGGTGTTTATTCTGTTTCTTTATTCCATTTCAGTTTGACGTTTCATGCAAACCTTGGGTCAGATATCAAGGCCTGACCAGCGTACTGGGTCTGTGTGTAAGTCAGGCATCTGCTTATTTTTCTTTTTTCTTTTTTTTTTTTTTTTGAAGCAGTTTCAGTTTCAGTAGCTCAAGGAGGTATCACTGCGTTCGGATAAATCCATATACGCTACACCACATCTGCCAAGCAGATGCCTGACCAGCAGCGTAACCTAACGCGCTTAGTCAGGCCTTGAGAAAAAAAATAAAATAAAATACAATACAATAAAAATAAAATTAAAATAATAATAATAGATAAATACATAAAAAAGAACTACTACTACTAATAATAATATGTATAAGGCACAAAAACTTGATGAAGTCAACTATAGGTGTACAAAAAATAAAATAAAATAAAATAAAATAAATAAATGAATATATATAAAATAAATAACTAAATAAATAACTAACTAAATAATAATAATATAAAAAAAAAAAAAATAATAATAATAATAATAATAATAATAATAATAATAAAATAATAAAAATAAAATAGATAAATAAATAAATAAAATAAATAAATTTAAAAAATGTGAAGAAGCAGATGTGGTGTAGCATATATGGATTAGTCTGCACACTTTGATGCCTTCCTGATTTACACTCTGATTCAGCACACTGATGACACCATCCTAAAACCATTACATTTTCCAGAACCCCCAATCCTTTTACTACTGGTATCAAAGCATGCAAACTGATCTAGAGATGTTACATCCCCCCCCACCCCCCCAAAAAAAAACCAGCAGCAGATGCCTGTGTGACGTCGTTAAGAGCAGACCAGCACAAACGGCAGAAAATTCTACGCGCATCTGTGCATTAAGAAGCACTCCCTGACTCATCTCGTTATACACATTCCGGCGGTACCGCAAGGCCCCGCCCCCTATCGCCTGGCCCGGTTGAGCATCATGATGCGGAGATGCGCCGTACCGTAGTTCGCACGCCATTCTTACAAATCACGCGCCTGTAGGCCTACCTCGCGGTCAAGGTCGGCACCGCATTATCTGGGGAGAACTCATTGAATGATCAGGGAAGGGAAAAAGTTAATCTACATTATGTTTGCTGCTTTTATTGATCAACAAATTCTTAGATGGAGGATAATTAACATTATCATTGTGAATTAATTACCAAGTTAGTGACGCATCCCGCTTATCATCAGATTCTGCGAATTTTCTGCCGTTAGTGCTGGTCTGCTCTTAACGACGTCACATGCCTGACTGATGCATACACCCAACACACTGGTCATGCTTTGAGAGGTATGTATGAAGCACTCACCTTAAATAAAATAAAACAAGAGAGGCAAGGCCTTCAAGACTCACTTGAGATAAATTAAGTCCCCTAGCATTATTTACAGAGTAATTTCCCTTCTTTACTATCTGCACCAAAACGTTTGCAAAATAAATAAAAATTCCATGCTTAGCAAAGAAGTTCCTGTTTGAACAAAAAATGATAATAATGACTGCTCTTGTTGTTGGGTCAGAATATCAGATCAAAGTGCCAAGTTTAGAGAATACAAAAAAATATAAATATAACAGTAAATGCAATTTGCATATAATTAGGCTTCTTTTTTTAATTTTTTTTCTGCCCATCCCAGAGGTGCAATATTGTTTTAAACAAGATAACTGAAAAGAACTGAATTTTTCCTATTTTTATGCCAAATTTGGTGTCAACTGACAAAGTATTTGCAGAGAAAATGTCAATGTTAAAGTTTACCACGGACACACAGACACATGGACACACACACACACACACACACAGACAACCGAACACCGGGTTAAAACATAGACTCACTTTGTTTACACAAGTGAATCAATAAAATAAAATAAAACCATATGGTTATTTTCCACTAAACTCACAGACACCGAGTTCAGATTCAAACGAAAAAAACCATCAAGCCCAACATCATAACCATCCTAGCGATACTGGCGTTCTTTTTTTATTTTTTATTTGCTTTATTTAAAACGCCGACTCTTAAAGCCCCCTTGGCTGAGAGAGTGGAGATGCAACTTGGACAAGACACACTCCACTACAATCAAATTCTTGTCCAAATAGTCCGGACAACAGCTGCTTCCTCTGGTCTGATGGTCATAGTTGGATACGACTATCATGCAGAGACATATTTTGTTTTAAAGAAAATAAAAATAAAGAGAAGGCTGCTCACACTTCATAGTTTTGTTCCTCGGACTCTTCGTGAATGGCCAGCTCCTGTGTAGTGGAGATCATGTCCTGAGCGTTCACCTCCAGCTGCTTCAGTAGGGTTTCCCTCTGTAACAGTATGAAACGATATGATACTGATACTTCTATACAGCCTATTCTTGGGTGGAGACCAAGCTCTAAGCCCTTCACAAACATGGAGTCATTTGCACAACAGGCTGCCTACCTGGGTGGAGCCGACAGACAGCTGCCATTGGGCGCTCATCATTTGTTTCCTGTGTCATTCAAGCAGATTTCAGGCATGCACACGTACACACTCATACAGACAATTAACATTTTACATGCATGACCATTTTGTTTATTCACTCCCGCCATGAAGGCAGCCATACTTGGGGAGGCGTGCATGCTGGGTGTGTTCTTGTTTCCATAATCCATCAAACTCTGACAAGGATTACAGGATCTTGAACGTGCGTGTCTGATCTTTTGCATGTGTATACACAAGAAAGGGTTTCTGTTGACCTGGGAGGTCGGAAAATCTCCACCTTTTACCCACCAGACAAGAGAAGATAAGACAAGACAAGACGAGACGAGACGAGAGACGAGACGAGACGAGAGACGAGACGAGATGAGAGACAAGAGACGAGACGAGAGACAGGACGAGAGACAAGAGACAAGACGAGAGACGAGACGAGACGAGAGACAAGAGACGAGAGACGAGACGAGAGACAGGACGAGAGACGAGACGAGACGAGAGACAGGACGAGAGACAAGAGACAAGACGAGAGACGAGACGAGAGACAAGAGACGAGACGAGAGACAGGACGAGAGACGAGACGAGACGAGAGACAAGAGACGAGACGAGAGACAGGACGAGAGACGAGACGAGACACGAGACGAGAGATGAGACGAGACGAGACGAGAGACAAGAGACCAGACGAGAGACAGGACGAGAGACGAGACGAGACGAGACGAGAGACAAGAGACAAGACAAGAGACGAGAGGAGATGAGACGAGAGACGAGAGACGAGACGAGAGATGAGACGAGAGACGAGACGAGACGAGAGACGAGAGACGAGACGAGAGACAGGACGAGAGACGAGACGGGACGAGAGACAAGAGATGAGACGAGAGACAGGACGAGAGACGAGACGAGACACGAGACGAGAGATGAGACGAGACGAGACGAGAGACAAGAGATGAGACGAGACGAGACGAGACGAGATGAGACAAGAGACGAGACAAGAGACAAGAGGAGATGAGACGAGAGACGAGACGAGAGAAGAGACGAGAGACGAGACGAGAGACGAGACGAGAGACGAGACGGGACGAGAGACAGGACGAGAGACGAGACGAGAGACAAGAGGAGACGAGACGAGACGACGAGAGACAAGACGACGAGAGACGAGACGAGAGACGAGACGAGACGAGAGACGAGACGAGACGAGAGACGAGACGAGAGACGAGACGAGACGACGAGAGACAAGACGAGACGAGAGACGAGACGAGAGACGAGAGACGAGACGAGACGAGAGACGAGACGAGACGAGAGACGAGACGGGACGAGAGACAGGACGAGAGACGAGACGAGAGACGAGACGAGACGAGACGAGACGACGAGAGACGAGACGAGACGAGAGACGAGACGAGAGACGAGACAAGACGAGAGATGAGACGAGAGACGACGAGAGACGAGACAAGAATGAATGAATGAATGAATGAATGAATCTTTATTTTCCAATGGTGAAGATATTAGCACTTTGGCCCACTTACACATCGAGAGACGAGACAAGACGAGACGAGATGAGACAAGACAAGACGAGACAAGACGTGTGATTTGCCCTCACCTGAAGCTGCAGGAAGGGGAGGTTGAAGAACATGTGCAGGTACTTCAGTCCAAACCCGTTGCGCATGGACGACTCTGCGTACCTCACCTGTCCTGACCCCTCTGGTCTGAATCATCACAACACAGCTGTTGGATCACGCCTGGTGGACTGGGCTGTGTTGTTCTGTGCTGTGCTGTGTGTCTTGTTCTGTGTTGTTCTGTGGTGTGCTGTGCTGTTCTGTGGTGTGCTGTGCTGTTCTGTGTTGTGCTGTGGTGTGCTGTGTGTCTTCTTCTGTGCTGTGTTGTACTGTGCTGTTGTTCTGTGCTGTGTTGTACTGTGCCGTGTTGTTCTGTGTTGTTCTGTGGTGTGCTGTGTGTCGTGTTCTGTGCTGTGTGTCGTGTTCTGTGCTGTGTTGTACTGTGCTGTGTTGTTCTGTGGTGTGCTGTGTTGTTCTGTGGTGTGCTGTGTGTCTTGTTCTGTGCTGTGTTGTTCTGTGGTGTGCTGTACTGTACCGTGTTGTTCTGTGTTGTTCTGTGGTGTGCTGTGTGTCTTGTTCTGTGCTGTGTTGTTCTGTGGTGTGCTGTACTGTACCGTGTTGTTCTGTGTTGTTCTGTGGTGTGCTGTGTGTCGTGTTCTGTGCTGTGTTGTTCTGTGGTGTTTTGTGGTGTGCTGTGTTGTTCTGTGGTGTGTTGTGTTGCTCTGTGGTGTGCTGTGTGTCGTATTCTGTGCTGTGTTGTTCTGTGGTGTGCTGTAGTGGGCTGTGTTGTTCTGTGGTGTGCTGTACTGTACCGTGTTGTTCTGTGCTGTTCTGTGGTGTGCTGTGTGTCGTGTTCTGTGCTGTGTTGTACTGTGCTGTGTTGTTCTGTGGTGTTTTGTGGTGTGCTGTGTTGTTCTGTGGTGTGTTGTGTTGCTCTGTGGTGTGCTGTGTGTCTTGTTCTGTGGTATTGTTCTGTGCTGTGTTGTGTTGTACTGTGCTGTGCTTTGTTGTTATGTACTGTGTTGTTCCATGGTGTGTTGTTCTGTGCTGTGCTGTTCTGTGTTATTCTGTACGTGCTGTGTTGTTCTGTGCTGTGCTATGTGAGCTGTGTTGTTCTGTGGTGTGCTGTTGGGTTGTTCTGTGCTGTGTTGTGTTGTTCTGTGCTGTGCTGTGTGTGTTGTGTTCTGTCCTGTGCTGTGTGAGCTGTGTTGTTCTATGATCTGCTATGTTATTTTGTGATATGCTGTGTTGTTCTGTGATCTGTTGTGTTGTTCTGTGATCTGTTGTGTTGTTCTGTGGTCTGCTGTGTTGTTCTGTGCAGTGTTGTTTTGTGCTGTGTTGTTCTGTGCTGTGTTGTTCTATGGTATGCTGTGTTGTTCTGTGGTCTACTGTGTTGTTCTGTGGTATGCTGTGTTGTTCTGTGGTCTACTGTGTTGTTCTGTGGTATGCTGTGTTGTTCTATGGTATGCTGTGTTGTTCTGTGGTATGCTGTGTTGTTCTATGGTATGCTGTGTTGTTCTGTGGTCTACTGTGTTGTTCTATGGTATGCTGTGTTGTTCTGTGCTGCTGTGTTGTGTTGTTCTATGGTATGCTGTGTTGTTCTGTGGTATGCTGTGTTGTTCTATGATCTGCTGTGTTGTTCTGTGCTGCTGTGTTGTGTTGTTCTATGGTATGCTGTGTTGTTCTGTGGTCTACTGTGTTGTTCTATGGTATGCTGTGTTGTTCTGTGGTCTACTGTGTTGTTCTATGGTATGCTGTGTTGTTCTGTGGTCTACTGTGTTGTTCTATGGTATGCTGTGTTGTTCTGTGGTCTACTGTGTTGTTCTGTGGTATGCTGTGCTGTGTTGTTCTATGGTATGCTGTGTTGTTCTGTGGTCTACTGTGTTGTTCTGTGGTATGCTGTGTTGTTCTATGGTATGCTGTGTTGTTCTGTGGTCTACTGTGTTGTTCTGTGGTATGCTGTGTTGTTCTGTGGTCTACTGTGTTGTTCTATGATCTGCTGTGTTGTTCTGTGCTGCTGTGTTGTTCTGTGCTGCTATGCAATCCAGAAAAAAAAAAGTTCCATGGACAGCGTACCTCTCCGCCTGTAGCGACTCAGCCAGACTGTTGGCTCTCTCGGAGGAGACGGTTCGGTGATGGCCCATGTCGCGGTGATTGCCCAGGATCAGCACCGGGATGTGGTGAGGCACCTTCTCCACCTCACGCTCCACGTAGCTGAATGTCCTGCCGTTCAACAGGTTTAAGGTTCAATTCCACACACACCCAAAATTCGACACGAAATTCACAAGAGAGCTTCACACTCAAAGACAAAAATTTACCATTAACATTATCAGCAGCATTCCATGGGCTACGGAAATTAGAACACGCCTGGCATGCAGCCCCCCCCCACCCACCCCCCCAACCCCTCCAAAAACAAAAACAGAGTATGACGGCCTACATAGCAAAGCCCACTGGTAACATGAGTGGACCTGGGAGTCACAGCCCATGAATGAAGAACTTGAAGAAGAAAGAAAGAAAGAAGGGCACATGTTTTGACGCCTCGTTGAAAGTAAAACTAAAAGCAAAGTGAACTGCGTGGCAAGAGGGCAGCGTGGGTACCATTGCTTGGTGATGTCAAAGACGAAGATGACTCCGTGGGTCCCCTTGTACACGTCCAGAAACTCAGCATCCAGGCAGGGCTCCTCCATCTGTACACACACCACTGCCACTGCAAGTTAGGGCAACACATCACACATCACACAGCATGACACACTGCACAACACACATCACATCACACACATCACACAGCACATACACCACTGTCACTGCAGGTTAGGGCAACACATCACACATCTCATAGCATGACGCACTGCACAACACACATCACATCACACACATCACACAGCACATACACCACTGCCACTGCAGGTTAGGGCAACACATCACACATCACATAGCATGACACATTGCACAACACACATCACATCACACACATCACACAGCACATACACCACTGCCACTGCAGGTTAGGGCAACACATCACACATCACATAGCATGACACACTGCACAACACACACACAACTGTCACAGCAGGTTAGGGAGGGCAACACATTACACATCACACAACACACATCACACACCACTGTCACAGCAAGTTAGGGCAACACATCACACAATAAACACACCACTGTCATAGCAGTCTAGGGCAACACACACACACACACACACACACACACACACACACACACACACACACACACACACACCATCTTGGAAAGTGACATATCCTGAAGATGTCTGTGGACATTTAAAACATAAATCATTATATTAGCACAAACACACACATACACACACACATACATACACAAACACACACACAAACACACCATATCTTCAAAAGGACATCTGCAGATGTCTGCAGACATTTAGTTTAGAGTAAACACACAGACACACACATACACACACACACACAGAGCGGTGAGTAGGGGGTGGGGGTGGGGGTTGGGGGGGGTCACTCACAACAGGGTGCTCCTCATTGCCCAGTTTCAGCCCCTCCAGCTTGCGGCGCTTCTTTCCCTTGTCCACCACGTCCCACACCTCCACCTTCACCACGTCGTCCGTCGCCCGGTAGTTCCACTGGATGCTGGCCACCTGACAGACAAACACTCACACAGTGATACACACTCACCTGACAGACAAACACTCACACAGTGATACACACTCACCTGACAAACACTCACACAGTGATACACACTCACCTGACCGACAAACACTCACACAGTGATACACACTCACCTGACAAACACTCACACAGTGATACACACTCACCTGACCGACAGACACTCACACAGTGATACACACTCACCTGACAGACACTCACACAGTGATACACACTCACCTGACAGACACTCACACAGTGATACACACTCACCTGACAGACAAACACTCACACAGTGATACACACTCACCTGACAGACAAACACACAGTGATACACATTCACCTGACAGACAAACACTCACACAGTGATACACACTCACCTGACAGACAAACACTCACACAGTGATACACACTCACCTGACAGACAAACACTCACACAGTGATACACACTCACCTGACAGACACTCACACAGTGATACACACTCACCTGACAGACACTCACACAGTGATACACACTCACCTGACAAACACTCACACAGTGATACACACTCACCTGACAGACAAACACACACACAGTGATACACACTCACCTGACAGACAAACACTCACACAGTGATACACACTCACCTGACAGACAAACACTCACACAGTGATACGCACTCACCTGACAGACAAACACACACACAGTGATACACACTCACCTGACAGACAGACACTCACACAGTGATACACACTCACCTGACAGACAAACACTCACACAGTGATACACACTCACCTGACAGACAAACACACACACAGTGATACACACTCACCTGACAGACAAACACTCACACAGTGATACACACTCACCTGACAGACAAACACACACACAGTGATACACACTCACCTGACAGACAAACACTCACACAGTGATACACACTCACCTGACAGACAAACACTCACACAGTGATACACACTCACCTGACAGACAAACACTCACACAGTGATACACACTCACCTGACAGACAAACACTCACACAGTGATACACACTCACCTGACAAACACACACACAGTGATACACACTCACCTGACAGACAAACACTCACACAGTGATACACACTCACCTGACAGACAAACACTCACACAGTGATACACACTCACCTGACAGACAAACACTCACACAGCGATACACACTCACCTGACAAACACACACACAGTGATACACACTCACCTGACAAACACTCACACAGTGATACACACTCACCTGACAGACACTCACACAGTGATACACACTCACCTGACAAACAAACACACACAGTGATACACACTCACCTGACAAACAAACACACACAGTGATACACACTCACCTGACAGACATTCACACAGTGATACACACTCACCTGACAGACACTCACACAGTGATACACACTCACCTGACAGACAAACACTCACACAGTGATACAAACTCACCTGACAGACAAACACTCAGACAGTGATACACACTTACCTGACAAACACTCACACAGTGATACACACTCACCTGACCGACAGACACTCACACAGTGATACACACTCACCTGACAGACAAACACTCACACAGTGATACACACTCACCTGACAGACAAACACTCACACAGTGATACACACTCACCTGACAAACACTCACACAGTGATACACACTCACCTGACAGACAAACACTCACACAGTGATACACACTCACCTGACAAACACTCACACAGTGATACACACTCACCTGACCGACAGACACTCACACAGTGATACACACTCACCTGACAGACAAACACACAGTGATACACACTCACCTGACAGACACTCACACAGTGATACACACTTACCTGACAGACACTCACACAGTGATACACACTCACCTGACAAACACTCACACAGTGATACACACTCACCTGACAGACAAACACACACAGTGATACACACTCACCTGACAGACAAACACTCACACAGTGATACACACTCACCTGACAAACACTCACACAGTGATACACACTCACCTGACAGACAAACACTCACACAGTGATACACACTCACCTGACAGACAAACACTCACACAGTGATACACACTCACCTGACAGACACTCACACAGTGATACACACTCACCTGACAGACAAACACTCACACAGTGATACGCACTCACCTGACAGACAAACACACACACAGCGATACACACTCACCTGACAGACAAACACTCACACAGTGATACACACTCACCTGACAGACAAACACTCACACAGTGATACACACTCACCTGACAGACAAACACACAGTGATACACACTCACCTGACAAACACACACACAGTGATACACACTCACCTGACAAACACTCACACAGTGATACACACTCACCTGACAAACAAACACACACAGTGATACACACTCACCTGACAGACAAACACTCACACAGTGATACACACTCACCTGACAGACAAACACTCACACAGTGATACACACTCACCTGACAGACAAAACACTCACACAGTGATACACACTTACCTGACAATCACTCACACAGTGATACACACTCACCTGACAAACACTCACACAGTGATACGCACTCACCTGACCAACACAAACACACACACAGTGATACACACTCACCTGACCAACCCACACATGATACACTCACTGAAAACATCACATATACACCTCCCGCAGAAAACACTCAACAGGATAACACTCCTGACAACAACACCAGTATACACATCACTGACAACTCACACATGATACCACTCATGACAGACATCACACAGTGATACACACTCACCTGACAGACAAACACCACACAGTGATACACACTACCTGACACAACACACACAGTGATACCACTCACCTGACAGAACACTCACACAGTGATACACACTCACCTGACAAACACTCACACAGTGATACACACTCACCTGACAGACAACTCACACAGTGATACACACTCACCTGACAGACAACACTCACACAGTGATACACACTCACCTGACAAAACACGGAACACTCAACCACTCACACAGTGATACACACTCACCTGAACAAACACTCACACAGTGATACACACTCACCTGACGACAACACTCACACAGTGATACACACTCACCTGACGACAAACACTCACACAGTGATACACACTCACCTGACAGACACTCACACAGTGATACACACTCACCTGACAGACAACACACACAGTGATACACACTCACCTGATAGACAAACACTCACACAGTGATACACACTCACCTGATAGACAAACACTCACACAGTGATACACACTCACCTGACAGACAAACACACACACAGTGATACACACTCACCTGACAGACAAACACTCACACAGTGATACACACTCACCTGACAGACAAACACTCACACAGTGATACACACTCACCTGACAAACACTCACACAGTGATACACACTCACCTGACAAACACTCACACAGTGATACACACTCACCTGACCGACAAACACTCACACAGTGATACACACTTACCTGACAAACACTCACACAGTGATACACACTCACCTGACAACATCTCACCCAGTGATAATACACACTCACCTGACAGACAACACTCACACAGTGATACACACTCACCTGACGAAACACTCACACAGTGATACACACTCACCTGACAGACAACACTCACACAGTCATGCAACACTCACCTGAGACAAACATCACACAGTGATCCACTGACACACTCACACAGTTACACACTCACCTGAACACACAGTGATACGACCACTGCCGACAAACACTCACACGTGATACACATCACCTGACCAAACACTCACACAGTCCATGTACACTCACCTGAAGACAAAACTCACACAGTGATCACACTCACCTGCAAACTCCACAGTGATACACACTCCCTGCAGACATCAACACCATCATAGCACCCCCTCACCTGAACACAAGTACTGAGAAACACTCAAAGTGATAATACTAGACAAATTTCATCCAATCATCACAACTTTCATGGAAAAATCACAAGATATCACTCCAAACTCTGACAAACAAACAGTCACACAGTGATACACACTCACTGACAATAAGTATACATATGACCAATAACTCACCAGTTGATCAATACCTGACAACACTCACCACAGTGATACACCTCCCTCAAATACCAGTGTCACCCTCGAACATCCATTGTAACATCACTGACAGACAAACCAACAGTTACATTGATACTCCACAACT
>NC_134889.1:1915889-1953389 GCF_041734735.1 Babylonia areolata | reverse complement strand
ATCAAGGACTGTTTTGAACAATTGAATCGCCACTTGGGGGATTCGAAACTATTGTGAACAATTCCATGTTCTATCGGGAACTATTGTGAACAATTAAATGCACTTTCAAGGACAACTGTGAACAATTGAATTTCCTATCAGGAACTGTTGTGAACAAATAAATGTCATATCAAGGACTATTGTGAACAATTGAATTTCCTAGCAGGAACTGTTGTGAACAAATGAATGTCATCTCAAGGACTATTGTGAACAATTGAATGCCATGTCAGTGACTATTGTGAATAAGTGAATGGCCTATCAGTGAACAACTGATTGATCAGTGACTATTGTGAACATTTGAATGGCGAATTAGGGACTGTTGTGAACAACTGATTGATTAGTGACTATTGTGAACAACTGAATGGCATATCAGTGACTATTATGAACAATTGAATGCCCAGTTGGGATAATTGTGAACAATTACATGTCCCGTTAGGGACCAATGTAAACAACTGAATGACCTATCAGTCACTATTGTGAACAGTTGAATGACATATCATTCACTATTGTGAACAAATTAATAGCCTAGCAGTGACCATCGTGAACAACTGAGTGGCCTATCATCGCTGTTGTGAACAACTGAATGACCTATCATCGCTGTTGTGAACAATTCAGTGGCCTATCTCGCTGTTGTGAACAAATTAATGGCCAGATAGGGGGTATTGTGAAAATTGAATGGCCTGTCAGGCACAAAAGTGAACAATTGAATGGCCTATCAGTCATTATTGTGAACAAATTAATGGCCAGAAAGGGGGTATTGTGAACAATTGAATGGCCTGTCAGGCACTAGTGTGAACAATTGAATGGCCAGAAAGGGACTATTGTGAACAATTGAATGGCCAGAAAAGGACCATTGTGAACAATTGGATGGCCAGAAAAGGACCATTGTGAACAATTGAATGGCCAGAAAAGGACCATTGTGAACAATTGAATGGCCAGAAAAGGACCATTGTGAACAATTGAATGGCCAGAAAAGGACCATTGTGAACAATTGAATGGCCAGAAAGGGACTATTGTGAACAAGTGAATGGCCAGAAAGGGACTATTGTGAACAATTGAATGGCCAGAAAAGGACCATTGTGAACAATTGAATGGCCAGAAAAGGACCATTGTGAACAATTGGATGGCCAGAAAAGGACCATTGTGAACAATTGGATGGCCAGAAAAGGACCATTGTGAACAATTGAATGGCCAGAAAAGGACCATTGTGAACAATTGAATGGCCAGAAAAGGACCATTGTGAACAATTGAATGGCCAGAAAAGGACCATTGTGAACAATTGGATGGCCAGAAAAGGACCATTGTGAACAATTGAATGGCCAGAAAAGGACCATTGTGAACAATTGAATGGCCAGAAAGGGACTATTGTGAACAATTGAATGGCCAGAAAAGGACCATTGTGAACAATTGAATGGCCAGAAAAGGACCATTGTGAACAATTGAATGGCCAGAAAAGGACCATTGTGAACAATTGAATGGCCAGAAAGGGACTATTGTGAACAATTGAATGGCCAGAAAAGGACCATTGTGAACAATTGAATGGTCTATCAGAGACAAGTGTGAACAATTGAATGGCCAGAAAGGGACTATTGTGGACAATTGAATGGCCTGTCGAGGATCGATGTGAACAATTGAATGGCCTGTCGAGGATCGATGTGAACAATTGAATGGCCTGTCGAGGAACGTTTTGAACAATTGAATGGCCTGTCGAGGATCGATGTGAACAATTGAATGGCCTGTCGAGGATCGATGTGAACAATTGAATGGCCTGTCGAGGATCGATGTAAACAATTGAATGGCATTTCAGTGACTATTGTGAACAATTGAATGGCCTATCGAGGATCGATGTGAACAATTGAATGGCCTATCGAGGATCGATGTGAACAATTGAATGGCCTGTCGAGGATCGATGTAAACAATTGAATGGCCTGTCGAGGATCGATGTGAACAATTGAATGGCCTATCGAGGATCGATGTGAACAATTGAATGGCCTATCGAGGATCGATGTGAACAATTGAATGGCCTGTCTGGTGACATCAGGAGCTGTGGAGATGTTTCCATCGATGGGAACGTCGCCCAAAGACCGTGCCAAAGAGCACATTTCTCAGGGATTCTCTCTCACACAACGAAGGTAATGGCACACTGCTTTTCATGCACAACTTCGCACGCACACGAGCATGTGTGTGTGTGTGTGTGTGTGTGTGTGTGTGTGTGTGTGTGTGTGTGTGTGCGTATGTGTGTGTGTGTGTGTGTGTGTTGTGTGTGTGTGTGTTGTGTTGTGTTGTGGTGTGGTGTGGTGTGTGTGTGTGTGTGTGTGTGTGTGTGTGTGTGTGTGTGTGTGTGTGTGTGTGTGTGTGTGTGTGTTGTGTAGTATGTGTGAGTGAGTGTCTGTGTCTATGTGTTTAACTGTGTCTGTCTGTTTCTCCGTGGTTGTGTCTGTGGGTATGTTCTGTATGTCTGTGTGCCTGGACATGCGTGCAAGAGCTTTCTTTGTTATGGTGGGTGTTGTTCATGTGGTTTGTGTTTTCCTTTTCATAGAGAAGGGATGAGAAGTACAAATAAGCAATCAGGCAACCGTTTCAATTTTCTTTTTATTTGGAATGAATGAAAAGTAAAACAAATAGGTGATCTACAGAATCTACATTCTTATATGAAATTGAGCACCAAGATAGTCCAACAAAGCTACAGAAAAGAGTATATGAAAGACCCGAAAAAGGTATTAAAAAAAATGTGTGTATATATAGAAACTCTTGTAAAACATATAACCTTCAAAGCATTATGTAAATAGTCAATCTCTTTTATGTCAACAACTTTTATCACAATAGGAAACGCTCGGTTTGGTGGCTATGTCCAGTTCGTGTCAGTTCCAGTTAAAATTTCCTGTGAATTAAAAAAAAAAAATTTACAAAAAGTGGCAACGCTTCGCATGCTCAGATCGTGTCTGTAGTTTGACCAAAAATCGCTATCACAAATCTCTTGCTGTGGTGCGGTCAGTGAGATGATTTGGTTCAGGTATTTCAAACCCAAAACTGCTAGCGATGTCAATGTGTTAATGGAACAGGCAGACGTAATGAGAAAGGCACGTGGTGTTTGGTTTCCTGGTCACGCAACGAGAGTAACAAAGAATATGATGTCGGTTTCCTGGGTATGTTGTGACAGTGACAAGGCACGTGATCTTTGGATTCCCGGAAGCTAGTTGTTTTCGTTGTTTTGGGGTGTTTTTTTTTTTCGGGAACTAAATGGACATTCTATGTGCTGCCATACGCCAGTAATGTCTGGAACATTGTATTCAACGTCCAGTCAGCACCAGAAGCTATACACACGCAGGCCAAATATCAAACAAAAGCTCTGTGTATACGAAGGTAAAAAAAAAAATCACACACACACATCAAGAAGTCGCCATTTTTCTTCGCTATGCGAAACTGCCTGAAAACAACTCGATCTGACACGTTACACGAAAGCCTCACAACGCGAAACTCTGAGCTGCTGGTTAAGAGAGTGATGAAGGGTACACCTTGATGTTCAAAGAGCCACCCTCCCCCCCCCTCGTACTTTTATCTTGCATCAGCTCAGATCTCTTACCAGAGGCCAGTCCCAACAAAGGTTGTTGTTTTTTTCTCCCACCCGGTTTCTTTTCTTCGTTCCTATACCTCCCTTTCCATTCAGGGTACCGGGGAGGCGTGAGGGGAGGAGGGGGGGTGGAGGGGTTCCAAGACTGACCCCGCAATCGCTGGTGATGTCAAACGGATGTCGTCTGTGCCAGTTAGATCTCTTTTTTTTTCTGTTCGTTTCGTGACTGTGACATCCACAAAGACACGCTCCTTCCAAGAGGACAGGAATAAAATAGTGTCCCCCCCCCCCCACCCTCACTCTCACCCACCCCCCTATCTCCCCCCCCTCCTCCTCCTGTTCATAGGCATGGTCTGACCCCAGAACACTGACTCAGAGAAAAGGGCAAAGGGGGGTAAGGCCAGAACGCTGGGACACAGCAAGGGGACACAATCACAGAACCTCCTGGAATCTTTTTTCAACATGATCAACAATCAGCTCTCTTTACAGCTACCAGTTTATCATCACAACCAGAAGAAGAAACAGCGAAAAATAATGTTAAAAAATAAGACAACGACAACAAAACAACGCCAAGCAAATAACATACGACAGTTCGCTACTGTCTCATTCAACCACGAGACTAAAGTTCTAAAAGAAAAAAAAGAAAGAAACGAAAGGCAGTTACAGGGATAACATAGTCATCATTTACCACCAAGCAAGCCTTGCTTCTGCTGTTAACAAGCTAACCAAAGAGAGAGAGAGTACACCATGTCTGCTTGTGAAGAAAGCTGTTCGCAGATTTCAGCAAGCCTTTTCATCCTCTTGCATCTTGTTTTTTTTCTCCTCCCTGGCGGCAGATCTTGAACCATTCCAGACAATCACTACTTCAACCAGTTCGCTGACGAAGTATCCAGATGTGCTCAGTACCAGTTCTAGTCATCTCAACTGTCTTTTTCTATGGATTTCGCTCTTCTCTCTGCTCTATGGTGCACTGGCTAAAGAATCGATTTGCGACTTAAGACACATGAAGCAAGTGTTTTACTAAGAGAAACAGTGACAGAGAGACAGAGAGGGGGGCGGGCAGGGAGGGAGGGGGGGGGGGGCTGATGGGAGAAAGCAGTAGCAGCTGTCCTCTGTCCGGCGAGGAGGGGGGGAAGGGGAGGGGGTGGTCCTCCACAGCACCCACTCTGGAGGGTCGGGGTGGAGGGAGGGCGGAGGTTCCTTCGCCACAGCGGACCTTGCCGGCCAGGCCTCTAATTCTGACGCAACTTGCAGGAGGCCATCTGCACAGGTGATGGAACACAGGTGGTTAGAGGGGTGGTAGACAGAGTGACAGGTTGTTAGAGGGGTGGTAGACAGTGTGACAGGTGGTTAGAGGGGTGGTAGACAGTGTGACAGGTGGTTAGAGAGGTGGTAGTGTGACAGGTGGTTAGTGGGGTGGTAGACAGTGTGACAGGTGGTTAGAGGGGTGGTAGACAGTGTGACAGGTGGTTAGTGGGGTGGTAGACAGTGTGACAGGTGGTTAGAGGGGTGGTAGACAGAGTGACAGGTGGTTAGAGAGGTGGTAGTGTGACAGGTGGTTAGAGGGGTGGTAGACAGTGTGACAGGTGGTTAGAGGGGTGGTAGACAGTGTGACAGGTGGTTAGAGGGGTGGTAGACAGTGTGACAGGTGGTTAGAGGGGTGGTAGACAGTGTGACAGGTGGTTAGAGAGGTGGTAGTGTGACAGGTGGTTAGAGGGGTGGTAGACAGTGACAGGTGGTTAGAGGGGTGGTAGACAGTGTGACAGGTGGTTAGAGGGGTGGTAGACAGTGTGACAGGTGGTTAGAGGGGTGGTAGTGTGACAGGTGGTTAGAGGGGTGGTAGACAGTGTGACAGGTGGTTAGAGAGGTGGTAGACAGTGTGACAGGTGGTTAGAGGGGTGGTAGTGTGACAGGTTGTTAGAGGGGTGGTAGTGTGACAGGTTGTTAGAGAGGTGGTAGACAGTGTGACAGGTGGTTAGAGAGGTGGTAGTGTGACAGGTGGTTAGTGGGGTGGTAGACAGTGTGACAGGTGGTTAGAGGGGTGGTAGACAGTGTGACAGGTGGTTAGTGGGGTGGTAGACAGTGTGACAGGTGGTTAGAGGGGTGGTAGACAGAGTGACAGGTGGTTAGAGAGGTGGTAGTGTGACAGGTGGTTAGAGGGGTGGTAGACAGTGTGACAGGTGGTTAGAGGGGTGGTAGACAGTGTGACAGGTGGTTAGAGGGGTGGTAGACAGTGTGACAGGTGGTTAGAGGGGTGGTAGACAGTGTGACAGGTGGTTAGAGAGGTGGTAGTGTGACAGGTGGTTAGAGGGGTGGTAGACAGAGTGACAGGTGGTTAGAGGGGTGGTAGACAGTGTGACAGGTGGTTAGAGGGGTGGTAGACAGTGTGACAGGTGGTTAGAGGGGTGGTAGACAGTGTGACAGGTGGTTAGAGGGGTGGTAGACAGTGTGACAGGTGGTTAGAGAGGTGGTAGTGTGACAGGTGGTTAGAGGGGTGGTAGACAGTGTGACAGGTGGTTAGAGGGGTGGTAGACAGTGTGACAGGTGGTTAGAGGGGTGGTAGACAGTGTGACAGGTGGTTAGAGGGGTGGTAGACAGTGTGACAGGTGGTTAGAGAGGTGGTAGTGTGACAGGTGGTTAGAGGGGTGGTAGACAGAGTGACAGGTGGTTAGAGGGGTGGTAGACAGTGTGACAGGTGGTTAGAGGGGTGGTAGACAGTGTGACAGGTGGTTAGAGGGGTGGTAGACAGTGTGACAGGTGGTTAGAGGGGTGGTAGACAGTGTGACAGGTGGTTAGAGAGGTGGTAGACAGTGTGACAGGTGGTTAGAGGGGTGGTAGTGTGACAGGTTGTTAGAGGGGTGGTAGTGTGACAGGTTGTTAGAGAGGTGGTAGACAGTGTGACAGGTGGTTAGAGGGGTGGTAGACAGTGTGACAGGTGGTTAGAGAGGTGGTAGACAGAGTGACAGGTGGTTAGAGGGGTGGTAGACAGTGTGACAGGTGGTTAGAGGGGTGGTAGACAGTGAGACAGGTGGTTAGGGTGGTAGACAGTGTGACAGGTGGTTAGTGGGGTGGTAGACAGTGAGACAGGTGGTTAGGGTGGTAGACAGTGTGACAGGTGGTTAGTGGGGTGGTAGACAGTGAGACAGGTGGTTAGTGGGGTGGTAGACAGTGTGACAGGTGGTTAGAGGGGTGGTAGACAGTGTGACAGGTGGTTAGAGGGGTGGTAGACAGTGAGACAGGTGGTTAGGGTGGTAGACAGTGTGACAGGTGGTTAGTGGGGTGGTAGACAGTGAGACAGGTGGTTAGGGTGGTAGACAGTGTGACAGGTGGTTAGAGAGGTGGTAGACAGTGTGACAGGTGGTTAGAGAGGTGGTAGACAGAGTGACAGGTGGTCAGAGAGGTGGTAGACAGTGAGACAGGTGGTTAGAGGGGTGGTAGACAGTATGAGGGGTGGGTGAAGGGGAGACACAATTTTATTCTTGTCCTCTTGAAAGAAAAAAAAAAGAGGGAGAGAGAGAGACAGAGAGATGGAGATAGACAGATAAAGAGAAACAGAGAGAGGGAGAGAAATCGGGAGAGACAGAGACAGAAAGAGGAAGGCAGAGAGGGACACAGACAGAGAGAGAGAAACATACCGACAGAGGGAGACAGAGAGAAAGAGAGAGAGACAGAGAGGGAGACAGAGAGAGAGAGACATACCGACAGAGGGAGACAGAGAGAAAGAGAGAGAGAGACAGAGAGGGGGACAGACAGAGAGAGAGAGACATACCGACAGAGGGAGAAAGAGAGAAAGAGAGAGACACAGAGACAGAAAGAGACAGAGAGACACAGAGAGAGACAGACAGAGACTGACAGAGAGACAGAGAGAACTCAGAACTCAGAAATATTTTACTGCAAGGCCACCGGCCTGTTTGCTAAGGAGGTACATACATACAATTGCGACAGAGAGACAGAGAGAGACAGAGACAGAGAGGGAGAGAGACAGGGTACGGACCTCCCGAGTGCCATCAAGGATGAGGAAGTCTCCAGCACCAGCCCCGAAGCTGAAGGTGGAGGAGATCAGGTCGTTAGCTGCCTCGGCCCTGTTCCTGGCTCCTGTGGCCCACACCTGTTGCCATGGGGTAGTATAGTATAGTCTAGTATAGGATAGTATAATATAGTCTAGTCTAGTCCAGTCTAGTCTAGTCTTGTCTTGTCTTGTCTTGTGTAGTGTAGTAGAGTAGAGTATAGGACAGGACAGGACAGGACAGGGCAGGACAGTGTAGTAGAGTGTAGTGCAGTGCAGTGCAGTGCAGTATAGTATAGTATAGTATAGTATAGTATAGTATAGTGCAGAGCAGTAAGGACAGCACAGTGTAGTGTAGTGTAGTGTAGTGCAGAGCAGTACAGGACAGCACAGTATAGTATAGTATAGTATAGTGCAGAGCCGTACAGGACAGCACAGTGTAGTGTAGTGTAGTGTAGTGTAGTGTAGTGTAGTGTAGTGTAGTGTAGTGTAAGACAGAACAGCACAGTATAGTATAGTATAGTATAGTATAGTATAGTATAGTATAGTATAGTATAGTGCAGAGCCGTACAGGACAGCACAGTGTAGTGTAGTGTAGGAGAGCACAGCACAGCACAGCACAGCACAGCACAGCACAGCACAGTATAGTATAGTATAGTATAGTATAGTATAGTATAATGCAGTACAGGACAGTGTAGTGTAGTGTAGTGTAGTGTAGTGTCTGCGTAGTGTCGTGTTGTGCTGTGTAGTGGAGTAGAGAAGAGTGTTGTGTTGTGTAGCGGAGTAGAGAAGAGTGTTGTGTTGTGTAGTGGAGCAGAGAAGAGTGTTGTGTTGTGTAGTGGAGTAGAGAAGAGTGTTGTGTTGTGTAGCGGAGTAGAGAAGAGTGTTGTGTTGTGTAGTGGAGTAGAGAAGAGTGTTGTGTTGTGTAGCGGAGTAGAGAAGAGTGTTGTGTTGTGTAGCGGAGTAGAGAAGAATGTTGTGTTGTGTTGTGCTGTGTAGTGGAGTAGAGAAGAGTGTTGTGTTGTGTAGCGGAGCAGAGAAGAGTGTTGTGTTGTGTAGCGGAGTAGAGAAGAGTGTTGTGTTGTGTAGTGGAGCAGAGAAGAGTGTTGTGTTGTGTTGTGTAGTGGAGCAGAGAAGAGTGTTGTGTTGTGTTGTGTAGTGGAGCAGAGAAGAGTGTTGTGTTGTGTAGTGGAGCAGAGAAGAGTGTTGTGTTGTGTAGTGGAGCAGAGAAGAGTGTTGTGTTGTGTTGTGTAGTGGAGCAGAGAAGAGTGTTGTGTTGTGTAGTGGAGCAGAGAAGAGTGTTGTGTTGTGCTGTGTAGTGGAGCAGAGAAGAGTGTTGTGTTGTGTTGTGTAGTGGAGCAGAGAAGAGTGTTGTGTTGTGCTGTGTAGTGGAGTAGAGAAGAGTGTTGTGTTGTGTAGCGGAGTAGAGAAGAGTGTTGTGCTGAGTAGCGGAGTAGAGAAGAGTTGTGTTGTGTTGTGCTGAGTAGCGGAGTAGAGAAGAATGTTGTGTTGTGTTGTGCTGTGTAGTGGAGTAGAGAAAAGTGTTGTGTTGTGTAGTGGAGTAGAGAAGAGTGTTGTGTTGTGTAGCGGAGTAGAGAAGAGTGTTGTGTTGTGTAGCGGAGTAGAGAAGAGTGTTGTGTTGTGTAGTGGAGTAGAGAAGAGTGTTGTGTTGTGTAGCGGAGTAGAGAAGAGTGTTGTGCTGAGTAGCGGAGTAGAGAAGAATGTTGTGTTGTGTTGTGTTGTGCTGTGTAGTGGAGTAGAGAAGAGTGTTGTGTTGTGTAGCGGAGCAGAGAAGAGTGTTGTGTTGTGTAGCGGAGTAGAGAAGAGTGTTGTGTTGTGTAGTGGAGCAGAGAAGAGTGTTGTGTTGTGTTGTGTAGTGGAGCAGAGAAGAGTGTTGTGTTGTGCTGTGTAGTGGAGTAGAGAAGAGTGTTGTGCTGAGTAGCGGAGTAGAGAAGAATGTTGTGTTGTGTTGTGCTGTGTAGTGGAGTAGAGAAGAGTGTTGTGTTGTGTAGCGGAGCAGAGAAGAGTGTTGTGTTGTGTAGCGGAGTAGAGAAGAGTGTTGTGTTGTGTAGTGGAGCAGAGAAGAGTGTTGTGTTGTGCTGTGTAGTGGAGCAGAGAAGAGTGTTGTGTTGTGTTGTGTAGTGGAGTAGAGAAGAGTGTTGTGTTGTGCAGTGGAGTACAGAAGAGTGTTGTGTTGTGCTGTGTAGTGGAGCAGAGAAGAGTGTTGTGTTGTGCTGTGTAGTGGAGCAGAGAAGAGTGTTGTGTTGTGCTGTGTAGTGGAGCAGAGCGTAACCATGCGCCTCGCTCTCTCTCTTGTCAACCATGTCTAGAAGCACATCTTGTACCGTCTCACTTCTCATCTGAAGTCAACATTCAGTTTGTTCTATCACACACACACACACACACACACACACACACACACACACACACACACGTACCCTGATGAACGTCTAATATGACTGACAGTGACAAGACGCTGAACTAAAGAAGGAACGAACGTACCTTGATGGTACCGCCGGGTTGCAGCTTGCCTTCACCGAAGGAGGCGAGGTCCACAGAGATCTTCTCCTGTCCGTTCACCTTCTTCACCAGCTTTACGTTGCGCAGTTCCTGGTTCTGTTGGCATCATCATCATCGTCATCGTCATCATCATCATTGTCGTTGTCATCGTCACCATCGTCATCATCGTCATCATTGTCGTTGTCGACATCATCGTCGTCGTCATCGTCACCATCGTCATCATTGTCATTGTCGACATCATCGTCGTCGTCATCGTCACCATCGTCATCATTGTCGTTGTCGACATCATCGTCGTCGTCATCATCATCGTCGTCGTCGTCGTCATTGTTGTCGTCATCTTCGTCAGGATCGTTGTCGTCGTCATAGTCGTCGTCGTCATCATCAGCATCATCACCATCGTCGTCATCATCTATATCACCATCATCGCCGCCGTCATCGTCATGTCATCGCCATCGTCATTGTCGTCGTCGTTGTCGTTATGATAATGATGATGATGAGTATCAGTAATGCGCTCTATAATCCACAGTACAGACCCCCAGAGCGCTCACAGTCAACATCAACATGGATAAACACTGTCACACGAACCAGCAACACGGAGCTCTGAGATCAACACTTGCAAGTCACATGCAGGTTTTCTATTGACGTTCAAAACATCCAGCCAACGACACAAGTCGTCTGACCCGCTCACTTAAATAATAATAATAATAATAATAATAATGGTACTTATATAGCGCTAAATCTTGTGCATAAACAAATCAAAGCGCTTTCGCACCAGTCATTCTCACGCAAGCATAACTCTAAAACTGAAAAAAAAACTAAAAAGACAAGGAAGAGGCAGGGAAGGGAGGCTATTTTGGGAAGAGGTGGGTTTTAAGGCCAGACTTCTCCGGAAACACAGTTCACAGCTATGTCCACTATGTGCTACGCCTCCACATCCACCCACACTGTATAGATCTTCATCTCTATGTATCTATCTTTATCAGCTACGGTCCACTATTTGCTACACCCCTACATCCAGCCACAGTATATAGATCTTCATCTCTATGTATCTATCTGTATCAGCTACGATCCACTATGTCCTACACCCCTACATCCAGCCACAGTATATAGATCTTCATCTCTATGTATCTATCTGTATCAGCCACATGGATAAAGCCACGAAGAGCAGATGTGAGAGTGAAGCAACGGAAGAACTGACCCCTCTGGCATTCATGTCCAGTTCCAATTCAACGAAGCGACCTGACGCGTCCACCTCCTTGATGCCGAAGGCGCCCGCACGAGATTTCTGGATGCTCATGCTGGTGCTGGAGGAGCCTGCACACACACACACACACACACACACACGTCGAGCCTCATTATTGCTCAGTTTGCCGGCATCACATTCATGGAGGAAGCTTTTTTTTTTTTTCACACGCTGACTCAGACCGAGGTCAAGGGTCGTTGCATGTTCCGTTTCGAGAAAGTGTCAAAGCGTGCGGACTGATCCTTATACGCTACACCACAGCACACATCTGCGGTTTAAAAGAGATGTGGATGCCTGATATTTGTGTAAACTGAACTCGCTGGTCAGGCATTGAGAGGGCCAGTTCACATGGTCAGGCATTGAAGATGGCTACTCACCCAGCCCCAGCTCATGACGTCATGGTGACGTGGCTATAGCCTGATTCCCCCCATCATTATTCACCAGTTCATGACGTCATGGTGACGTGGCTATAGCCTGATTCCCCCCAACGCCCCGCCCCTCCCCCATCATTCTTCACCAGCTCATGACGTCATGGTGACGTGGCTATAGCCTGATCCCCCCCCCCCCCATCATTCTTCACCAGCTCATGACGTCATGGTGACGTGGCTATAGCCTGATCCCCCCCCCCCTCCGCCCGCCAATCATTCTTCGCCAGTTTTTCTAACGTCACGGTGACATAGAGCCCTACGTTTTCCCCAGCATCATTCGCCAGTTCATGACGTCATGGTGACATAGCTAGTGCATGATATTTCTCCCAGCATTCACCAGTTCAGATGTCATGACTAAAACTATTTGGATTATTGAAAGGCACACTGCTATCAGCGACTGATGTCAAAAATGGGGCTCATAAAAATATATATATATATATATATATATATATATATATATATATATATATATATATATATATGCACAACTGGTGGTCATGGAATAACCAAAAAAATAAATAAATAAAAAATCAAATAACGGCAGCCACAACAAAAGTATTAGTGGTTGTAAAATATTATTAAAATAAATAAAAAAATAATATATCATGCACATTTTAATGAAAAAAATGGTCAAAGTTCCCACCACCTCTTACCGCCATGACAACAGTTAATTCACGTCACCATGTCAAAGGCTCAAGAAAAGAAAGAGCTGATGCTTTTACATCCTGCCACGGAAGTCAGCTACCCGTTCAACTACCCGTTGATACTCGGGTGGTGTGGAGAAGTCGGAGAAAAAGTGCCTTTCCCATGCACCCATCACCGTTCTGAAAAGGGGTCTTGAACCCTGGCCTATGCAGCTAACGTGTCTCCCGGTTAGTGGTCATGGACTACACGTTG
Organism: Babylonia areolata; assembly: GCF_041734735.1. Lineage (NCBI taxonomy): Eukaryota > Metazoa > Mollusca > Gastropoda > Neogastropoda > Buccinidae > Babylonia > Babylonia areolata. Next base: position 1,940,685 of record NC_134889.1, on the reverse strand, counting down.
ACAAGGTCATGCACGTTATTTAACACAGATTGACTACACACACACACACACTGTCATGTACAACTAGTTGTCATGGAAATTAAACACAGGTGAAGCCATGCAATTCAAAAAATATATATTATGTGAACTTTGAAAAGTCATGGGCACTATTAGTTGTCATGGAATTTACACATAGATGAAGCCATGCAATTCAAAAAATATATATTATGTGAACTTTGAAAAGTCATGGGCACTATTAGTTGTCATGGAATTTACACAGAGATGAATTCGTGCACATTTAAGGTTCACAGAGATATGCACAGCTTGTAGTCATGGAATTCACACACAGATGAAATGATGCATAACCAGGGCCATGAATTTACACACAGAGATAGAGATATAATCATGCACAACCATGGCCATGAATTCACACACACAGATAGAGATATAATCATGCACAACCATGGTCATGAATTTGCACACAGAGATAGAGATATAATCTTGCACAAACATGGCCATGAATTTATACACAGAGATAGAGATATAATCATGCACAACCATGGCCATGAATTTGCACACGGAGATAGAGATATAATCATGCAAAACCATGGCCATGAATTTACACACAGAGATAGAGATATAATCTTGCACAACCATGGCCATGAATTTACACACAGAGATAGAGATAGAGATATAATCATGCACAACCATGGTCATGAATTTGCACACAGAGATAGGAGATATAATCTTGCACAAACATGGCCATGAATTTATACACAGAGATAGAGATATAATCATGCACAACCATGGCCATGAATTTGCACATGGAGATAGAGATATAATCATGCAAAACCATGGCCATGAATTTACACACAGAGATAGAGATATAATCTTGCACAACCATGGCCATGAATTTACACACAGAGATAGAGATAGAGATATAATCATGCACAACCATGGTCATGAATTTGCACACAGAGATAGGAGATATAATCTTGCACAACCATGGCCATGAATTTATACACAGAGATAGAGATATAATCATGCACAACCATGGCCATGAATTTGCACACGGAGATAGAGATATAATCATGCAAAACCATGGCCATGAATTTACACACAGAGATAGAGATATAATCATGCACAACCATGGTCATGAATTTACACACAGAGACAGAGATAGAGATATAATCTTGCACAACCACGGCCATGAATTTATACACAGAGATAGAGATATAATCATGCACAACCATGGTCATGGAATTCACACACAGAGACAAAGCGATGCACAACCATGACCACGGAATTCACAAACAGAGATGAAATCATGCACAATTGATGGTCAGGGAATTTACACAGAGTCATGCACAACAGTCGTCGTGGAATCTAAACACAGATTAAGTCATGCACAACAGTCGTCGTGGAATCTAAGCACAGATTAAGTCATGCACAACAGGGGTCATTGAATTTTTGCAAAGATTCATGCAGAGTAATGGTCATGACACTCCTTGAGTCAAGTTATGCACAGCACATGACGAAATTTGTTATAGACAGAGGACATGATTATTCACGTCGTGTACATGACAATCACGAGACAGTCAAGAATGGGCACAGTCCAAATGATAAAAAACAGGGGTGTCGCGTTGAGAGAGTCATTGCACAGTCCAAATGATGAGAATGGGGGTGTGAAGTGGAGAGAGTCATGGCACAGTCCAAATGATGAATATGGGGGTGTTAGGTGGAGGGAGTCATGGCACAGTCCAAATGATGAATATGGGGGTGTCAGGTGGAGATGGTCATTGCACAGTCCAAATGATGAATATGGGGGTGTTAGGTGGAGGGAGTCAAGGCACAGTCCAAATGATGAATATGGGGGTGTTAGGTGGAGGGAGTCATGGCACACTCCAAATGATGAATATGGGTTGTGTCAGGTGGAGATGGTCATTGCACAGTCCAAATGATGAATATGGGGGTGTTAGGTAAAGAGAGTCACGGCACAGTCCAAATGATGAGAATGGGGGTGTCAGGTGCAGTCACCAAGTTCCCCCCACCCCCCGCCCCCCCAACAAGCCCAAAACAGCAATCTCATGCAGGCGTCAGATCTGAAAGATACTTACCACTTGTCCCCCCAACGCCTGAAAACAAAACACACTGCTACAAATCCAACACAACGACACGTGACGCAGGACCGTGTGACTGTCGTCTTGTTGTCATTGTACGTCAGTCAGACAGGGTGCCACGTGCGTGACGTCACAGGTCACGTGCCAGACACTGGGGGTGGACACTGCTCGCCAAGATATGTTTAAAAAAACATCTGTTCTGTGTGGCTTATTCAGGATTAAAGAGGCTATGCCAGTCTTGAATAAAAGCTAATTTGTGTTTGCACATTTCTACTGTCTTTGCTGCTGTGTGCACATGTCAAATGATTGGCATAAGGACAGGCCCGGCGCTTCCTTTTTTTGAGGAAGTGTCTGGGTTTGTTCCAATGTACCTTTTATTTACCTGTGTGCTAGCTGAATCGGTAGCGTAAGCATCACTGACTTGAAGTTGTGTACCTTGTGTAATGGAGTGAGTTACCACCCTTTACTATTTGTTAATCATATCGTTTCCTGGCCTCATTATTTGTATAATCTGGGGATAATGTTTCACCTTCAGTTTCAAGGAGACGTCAAAGCGTACGGACTGATCCATATGCGCTACACCACATCTTGAAGACTAAAAGGGGGTGGGCTTACATCAGACCTTCGCAAAAACCCAACACACTCATCACGCCTTGAGAGCCTATATAATAACACAGGAATGCATAAAACACTAACCTACAATAAAATCGAAACAAAATGAACAAATGACTAAATTACATTAATCATTATCATCTAATGCTCTGTGTTAACGAACTCAAGACGACTCATAATGGTCTGTGCAGATACATATGATGATCCTAAGCGAGCGACACTGGTTTGCTATGGAGTCTGGTTAAAGGCCTACACGTATTTCGTGTGTTCGTCAGAATCTGTATGGGAATTTGAGAAGAAGATGATGTTAAGGAGGAGGAGAAGTAGAAGAAGAAGAAGAAGTAGGATTTAATACTGTGCTTTAACTCAAAGCCCCGTTATTTGTTTTAGTTTTATGTACCACTAGGCAATATGATCTTATAATACTGTACTTAGTTTTAAAAAAATCAAAGTGGTAATATGATATTATAATATTGTATTCAGTTGTTGTTGTTTTTTAACCAAAGTTATCTTTTATTCATTTTTATTCGTATTTGTCTGGAAACATTTAATGTAGACAGGCAATGATTTTAGAGAGACAGACAGACAGACAGAGACAGGGAGACACAGAGACACACAGAGAGAGGGGAGCTGATTTCTTTTAACACAGCTGGGTGCTCACAGGCTGACAAATTGATCCCCTATTTTAGTAGACAGCCCAGAGGGCCATCGAGAAAACGAACAAATAACCACTCCTCTCTCCCTCCCCAACTCCCTCCCCCACCCCCCACCCTCAAACCTCTTTCAGAGCGAAGTGGGACATTGGTGCAAGTGGTGTGTTTTACCACCAACTCCATAACCTAAAAAAATTGAAACCAATAAAAAAAAAAAAGATAAAAAAAGATACTGCCACCTTGGCAAACAAACTGTGGGAGTGAGTCACCGTGCACTTTCATATGTCACCCTCCACTCTATCCGCTTGGACGAGCTTCCTTTTGACATAAAGCATTATGAATTCATAGAGCACTGGTTTGAAGGGAAAAGACAGACGGACAGACAGTTAGACAGAAGACGTTTGTGTGTGGGTTTTCACCACCACCACCACCACCCCTAACAACCCCCCCTTCCCCCGCCCACACCACGCCCTCCTTTTTAATTTCCACTTTTTGTCACTCTTTGGGGGGCGGGGGGGGGGGGGGGGGAGGGGGAGATGAGAGGGCGTGTGTGTGTTTGTGTTAGTGTGTGTGTGTGTGTGTGTGTGTGTGTGTGTGTGCGTGTGTGTGTGTGTGTGTGTGTGTGTTAGTGTGTGTGTGTGTGTTAGTGTGTGTGTGTGTGTGTGTGAATGTGTGTGTGTGTGTGTGTGTGTTAGTGTGTGTGTGTGTGCGTGTGTGTTAGTGTGTGTGTGTGTGTGTGTGTGTGTTAGTGTTAGTGTGTGTGTGTGTGCGTGTGTGTGTGTGTGTGTGTGTGTGTGTGTGTGTGTGTTAGTGTTAGTGTTAGTGTGTGTGTGTGTGTTAGTGTTAGTGTGTGTGTGTGTGTGTGTGTGTGTTAGTGTTAGTGTTAGTGTGTGTGTGTGTGTGTGTGTGTGTGTGTGTGTGTGTGTGTGTGTGCTGAGAAACGAGAAGAGAAGAGGGGGCTGAGGGAAAGAAAAGAAGTATATTTGGGGGTGGTGTGGGGAGGGGGGAATGGGATGGGGCGAAATCGGGGTTGGGTAGAGTGGTGGGGGTGGGGGATTGAGAGGGAGAGTGTTGTAGAGGGTGGGGGTAAGTTGGAGAGAAGAAGACGATAAAAAAAGAGGGTAATAATAAATAATAAAAAATTAAAAAATTTTAAAAAGCGACCTAACTGAACTACTACCATATATCTTCAGCAGTCAGCAAACTTTCAACACCCACGACTCCCTCCCCCCCCCCTCACCCCCCCCCCCCCACCACCACAGCCCCACCCCCACCCCCACCCCCACAGCCCCCCCACCCACCACCCCTCCTCCATTGATCCTTCCCTGCAGAGAACACCCCTGTGCAAAGTGAAGATCCCTTCTGTCACTAGTGTTTGTTTGCCAAGTACTGATACTGACATTGGCCTGCTCTTCACCCCGCCCCCCTTCCAACAACCCCCCCCCCCACAACCCCCCACCCCACTCTCTCTCTCCACTAACCCTCCAACTCCACCCTCAACACACGTACCTTATCACCCCCACCCCCACCCCCACCCCCCTCCCCCAGCGAAATACACTCCCCTTTGTCACGCACTTGGGATCCCACCACCCGCCCTTACCACACCCTAGTCCTCCTTAAAGCAGTGTCAGTGCACACACAGTAAAGGGGTTGTGCGTGTTTCCCTAAAGCAGCCGTAGGGGTGGTGGTGGAAGGGGTGGAGAGGGGGGATGGGAGGGTGCGGGGTGGGGGGGAGGTCAGGTCAGAGAGAATAATGCAGCGCTGAAAGGTCGGCACACACTTACACAGAGAGAGAGAGAGAGAGAGAGAGAACTGAACTTGGAGACAATACCCAGGCAGTCAGTCGGTCAAGTCAGGAGGTCAAAGCTAGCTGTTCGTTTTACAGATAGATCGAGTCGCCGTCTTGTGTCTTGACAAGTTCTTGGGGAAACCCCTCCCCCCCCCCCTCCCCTCCCCACACACCCTTTCCAATAAAAAAAATTTACAACTTTGACTTGCAGTAGTCAGTTCCTAGCCATAGTTTCGTATAGAAATGGAGTCCCGGGTACTTTCGGTTTCGAAGTGAGTGGATTGATCTATCCATACACGCTACACATTTTAAAGGAAAGTAGAAAGGGAAGCAGACAGCTGACCTATGACAGCTGACCTATGCCCACAGAACTAACGAGCTAGACAGGCCTTGAGAATTCTCTGGCAGAAAGGCTACATTGGAGCCCGGGGGCAAGGGAGGTCAGTCAGTGAAGAGCTGAGAGGGAAGGGAGGTCACTGCTGGTTTCGCAGGGTCCTGCTCGCCTTTGTCCTCTGACCGTCTGAAGTGACGAGTGTGTGTGTGTGTGCGTGTCTGTGTGTGTGTGTGTGTGTGTGTGTGTGTGTGTGTGTGTGTGTGTGTGTGTGAACGTTTCAGTGAAACACTGGTGTTTGTGTTCTGTTCTGGTAAAGAGACGACATGTGTTGGAAGGTCAGTAAGTTTGAAAAGAGAACAAGGTAAAGATGTCGTCCTCACTGTTTCTTCTTCATTTTTTTTCTTTTGCTTTGTCTTTTTTTTTTTACTTCTGAGATCTGGATGTAGGTACAGCAGCTGTACTTACTCTACTAACCACGTGAAATAAAGATTCGTTTCGTTAAAAAAAAAGAAAAAAAAAAAGAGGAGGGGTGTGGGTGGAGGTGGAGAAGGAAAAATGCATAAAAAGTTTCTTTTAAACCCAGCAATTTACGGCAGTCACCTGTTTGTGTGTTGACACAACATTGAAGTGTCTTTATATATATATATATATATATATATATATATATATATATATACCCTTAGCATATCTGTATATCTCTCTGTTTTTGCACTGTTGTGTGAATGGGTCTCAGAAATACAAGAAGCTCATCATAGAAGAAACCTTACCAATGTGTTCACTTTCTTAGACAGATGATTTCAGTCCTTGTATGAACCTAAACCACGGACAGCACTGTACAGCTATGTCATCAACGTGTGTGTGTGGAGTGGGGGCGGTGGGGGCGGAGGGAGGGTGGCGAGATGGGGGGGTGACTCATTTTCGTAGCCTGACTTTGACTTCAAACTTGGGAAAACTCGAAGAAGAGAAAAACGGACTTTAAATTTTTTTTTCTTTCTGTTTATGGACGTTGTGTATTTCATCTATTGCTAGGGAGTTTTGTTAAAAGAGTGTGGGTAAGAAAAATAAATAAATAAATACATAAACGACAAATGGTCCACAGAGGAATGGCTACAGAGCCGGATGTTGACATATGGGTCACGTGACGACTGATTAACCAGGACAAACGGCGGTCAGACTAACACACAGTGTAACGGCAAGGGTGGTTGTGCACTTTTTATTGTTAGGATTCACGTTACAACAGGTGGCACGGCAGAAACAACAAACACAGTGTTATAAAGCAAAGCGAAACAAACAAAAAAAACCCACCCAAAACCAAAGACAAAGCTGGATAGTAGGTCTTCCTCATTCTTCTTTCACAACAAGCCTATGAAATGAGCCCTTCGAGTCAGTTATTTCACAGCGGTGACTTTTTTTTTCCCTCTCCTTCATTCGTTTTTAGCTGTCGTTAACCCTTTCACCGCCAAGCTCGCATTTCTGCACAGGCGTGGTGGAGGACCCATGTCACTGAAAGGTGACCATTCACTGGTTTGTTATCCATGAACCTACTGCTCTTAATGTTCGGTGGTAGGACAGGCCATATTTTCTATACATCGCAGGGGGAATCCCCAGCTATTCTTAGCCACTGTCTTTTCTGTGTTTATACCACAAGGTAATTTTGTACTCTAAACTGACTGGCGGTGAAAGCGTTACAGCAACACGGGCAAGACGGGTAAGAAAAAGAAAAAGTTCAAAAGACCGATACTGTGAACGCAGATCCACGTGATATGTACGATTCCAGAGCGATAAAATCTAGACAAAATGGTAGAAAAAAAAATAAATTATATATCTATATCTATATATATATATATATATATATATATATATATATAAAGCCAAGTCGATTTTCAACAGACTCCCTCTTTTTCCCTTACCCCCACCCTCAACAAAGAAGGAAAGCCTTTCGGCAATAATCACAGCAAGAAACAGAATGGCTGCTCGGTTGTAAATATTCAAAAACATCCTGTTACAGATTATTTAAACACCACTGAAAAATCATAGGAATATCACACCAAAGAAACAAAAAGCAAAAACCAAAAAATACCACAGAGGAACCAGTGGTGGCCACGTCCACTGAATCTTGAAAAACAAACGTTTGCAAGCTGTTGTTTTGCCAGAAGCATCCACCTCTGTTATCAACAAGCAACACAGCGGGACATGAAAATGGTGTGGGACAGAAATACTTCAGCAAACAAACCCTCATCCATGCTCAACCCCACTGACAGGGTGGGGGGGGGGGACACACACTGCTATCCTGAAGCATGATAATCTGCCATGTATATCAATACTGTGTACAAGCAAACCAAATCCAGTTTAGGAATAAGATCAATGACTTACTTCATATACCTGTTTAACCCATTCAACACTGCCAGTTTACAACCTCAACAGGCTTCCATGCCATGTTGGTGCAGAAAAAAAAAACTAAAAAAAAAACTAAAATAAAAATTTCCTCCAAACTAAATGTGGACGCATCCAGAAATCCTGCCGAAGTTAATTCCCTTTTCTTGCAGTTTATGCATATGTAGGAACGTGAAAAGCGTTTTAATCATATTGTAGGAACGTGAAAAGCGTTTTAATCATATTGTAGGAACGTGAAAACCGTTTTAATCATATTGTAGGAACGTGAAAACTGTTTTAATCATATTGTAGGAACGTGAAAACCGTTTTAATCATGTTGTAGGAACGTGAAAACTGTTTTAATCATATTGTAAGAACGTGAAAACCGTTTTAATCATGTGTAGGAACGTGAAAACCGTTTTATTCATATTGTAGGAACGTGAAAACTGTTTTAATCAGACGAATTTTGACAAATAATTTTGTATGCATGGATTGTAGGTATACCCAGGAGCGGAACAATCATCAGCTCTGAGGTGTGTGTTCTCTGAAGAAAATGTCAGAGTATTTGGTGGCACTTAGAGGCAGGTTGCTTCAATGACAAACAGCAACATTTTCACACGATGAGACTTCAGTGTCCATTTCCCGAGCGGTGCCCATGTTCTCTTTGCTCTGAGACTTTCACTTTAGGTTTCAAAGCAATACCCTTTCGGATTAAACAACGGATTCGGTCCACTTTCGGGGCATTTGATATCATACAAATTCGTTGCCATAGTTCAAATCATTCTGTGATTTTTTTTCTTCTTCTTTTTTTTTCTTTCAGATCGCTTTGTGAACGTATTTCTTTTCTTGTTTTATTTTTTTGTTTGTTTGTTTTTCAAGGAATTTGAAGACTACACCTGAATTGCCTTAACCTTTCTGGTTATTTAGCGAAATACTTTTGCCCACCTTTTCTGGGCTTTGAATTGTCATTTCCTTTCGGGACATGCAGCGAATTAAGTCCCTTGCTCCGGACTTTGCAGCTGGGGCGGCATTGTTGTTATGTTATTCTGTGGTCATTTAGTGAACATACATCAATGTGCTAGCCCCCTTTCCGGGACTCTGAAGTGATCGACTCATGGCCATTGTGAACATCCTTCATGGTTATGACCATTGTAAGTGAAAACGTATCATCGTCTTCCCCCCCCCCCCCTTTTTTTTTTCTCCCCCGCCACCTTTTTCTTCTCCCCCCCCTTTTTTTTCTCCCCCGCCACCTCCCGTGTAACCTGAATTGAATTTAGACCCCGCTTCCTGTTTCCAGAAGTCGGAAGTGACGTATCGTTGTGGTCCCGTGACGCACCCTTCAGTGAATGTCATCCTTTTCATTTCCCCGCATTCTGAAGGCCACACGACGTTTCTTCCACCTGAAGAATGCTTCTTTCCTTTTCCGTCCTTTCCGCTAATCCTGATAACTGTCCAGTCTCCATCTAATCACGATAATTATCCAGTCTCCATCTATTCATCATAATTATCCAGTCTCCATCTAATCATCATAATTATCCAGTCTCCATCTAATCACGATAATTATCCAGTCTCCATCTAATCATAATTTTCCAGTCTCCATCTAATCACGATAATTATCCAGTCTCCATCTAATCACGATAATTATCCAGTCTCCATCTAATCACGATAATTATCCAGTCTCCATCTAATCATCATAATTATCCAGTCGCCATCTAATCACGATAATTATCCAGTCTCCATCTAATCACGATAATTATCCAGTCTCCATCAGCTAGTGTTTGGGCGAAAGGTCAAAGTAGACAGAAGAAGAAAAAAAAACACACAAAAAAACAAAGAATGCAGAGATGAAGAATACTGGCACATCAAGAAAACAGCTAGGTGGGAGATACTCATAAACCTATCCGCTCTGCTATTACCTTCACTGCTACTACTAGCTCTGCTACTTCACACAGATGCGGAAAATCAAATCACTTCCGGCGGAAATGAAGTGTAAGCATGCGCCCAGTGTCCATCCCCAGGCCAACGCCTTCCTGCCAGAGAGAGGCAGGGGGAGGTGGGGGGAGAGGGGAAGGGGCTGGGTGGGGGGGAGGGGGGGATACTAACTGGAACTGCCGCCGATAATGTCGGACAGCTGGCCGGCTCCGCTGCCTTTCACTCCGATTGTCTGCTCCACCAACTGTCGGAGACCCGACCTGTAGGACACACACCACACACACACACACACACACACACACACACACACACACCACACACACACACCACACACACACACACCACACACACACACACACACACACACACACACACACACACACCACACACACACACCACACACACACACACACACACACACACACACACACAGAGCTGTTATGAAGACTGAGTTTCATTCCACCTATTTCTCTGTCTCTGTCTGTCTGTCTCTCACGTTTTGTTGATAATTCTTTATCAGCATTACTTTCCCGTCTCTGTATTGACTTTATTGAGCACATTACTTGCGTCATTTCATGAACTACCCGCTCCCCCCCCCCTCCCACCCCCCCAACCCCCCACCACCACCACTACCACACACATCTACCCACAACCCCACCCACCCACCTGTTCTCCTCTCCCTCCAGTAGCTTTTCACACACATCCCACACACACACACACACACACACACACACACACACACACACACACACACCTGTTCTCCTCTCCCTCCAGCAGCTTCCTGTAGCAAGCAATCTCCAGCTCCAGGGACATCTTGCGGTCCAGGAGGTTCTGCAGCTCCTGCATCAGGGCCTCGATCTGCATCTGGGCCTCCATCAGCTTTTTGGAGCTGTCCACCTTGTAGCTCTCGAACTCCAGCTGCAGCTCGCTCAGCTGAGATGCCATGGTGTCACGCTCAGCCTGCGCCACGGCCAGCTAGAAAGAAAGAAAAAGAAGAGTAAAATAAACAAATTAAAAAAAAATAGACAGATGAATAAATAAATATAAAATGATTACAGGTAAACTGTGTCGTGTCACAAAACTTGTCAGCGTTGACGGCGGTAAAGGAATCAGGTCAGTGAAAGTGGTAGCAAAGAGGTCAGGTCAAGGCCGGTCAGTGAGGATGGCGGTAAAAGGAATGACGCCAAGGCCGGTCAATGTGAGTGGCAGTATGGAGGTCAGATCAAGGTCAGTCAACATGGATGGCAGGTAAACTATGTCGATGTCACAAAAGCTGGTCTGTGTAGATTGGCGGTAAAAGGAATGAGGTCAAGGCCAGTCAGTATGGGTGGCAGGTAAAGAGGTCAGGTCAAGGACGGTCAGTGTGAGTGGCGGCAAAAAGATCAGGTCAAGGCCGGTGAGTGTAGACGGCAGTAAAGGAATGAGGTCAAGGCCGGTCAATGTGAATGGCGGTAAAGAAGTCAGGCCGTCAGTGTGGGTGGCGGCAAAGAGGGCAGGTCAAGGCCGGTCAGTGCAGATGGAGGTAAAGAGGTCAGGTCAAGGCCGGTCAGTGCAGATGGAAGTAAAGAGGTCAGGTGGAGAGAGAGGTGGGGCTGCCAATCCCTCCTAAGTGACGCTGCAGTCCCTGTGGAACAAAGAGAGACGGGCAGACAGGAATACAGACTTCTTCTTCTTCTTCTGATGCTGCTTCTGCTTCTTTTCCTTCCGCTTCATCTCCCTTGATTATATGAACGGTCATCAAGGAGCAGCACTGGAGAACTGTTCACCAGACACACACACACGCCCCCCCCTCCCGCTCCCCCCCCCCCCCCACACACACACACACCTCCCCCACCTCTGTCAGCTGTCCGTCAAAGCCTGGTTCTCTGTAAATGGTTGACAGACAGACAGGGAGACAGACAGACAGGGAGAAAGACAGACAGACAGGGAGACAGACAGACAGACAGACAGGGAGACAGACAGACAGACAGGGAGACAGACAGAATGATAGGGAGACAGACAGACAGATATGGAGACAGACAGACAGACAGACAGACAGGGAGACAGACAGACAGAGGAACAGAGACAGCAGCGGGACTGACCGCGCTCTCCAGCCTGGCGATGATGGCGTTCTTCTCCGCCAGCTGGTCCCTCAGGCGCTTCACCTCGGACTTGGCGTGCTCCGACTCCATCGACTCCCTCACGTTACCGGACTTCAACTGGTTCACCTGTCAATCAACCCATCGCCACGCCCACCACTGCCAAGGTCAAGGTCAGGATAGCATTGGTGGGTTACGGGGGGGGGGGGGCCGGGGGGGGGGGGGTTGTTGGGGGGTACGTAGATATCACACACACACATACACACACACACACACACACACACACACACACACACACACACACACACGCCTACCTTCACAAGCACAACAAACATGACAATGACGAGAACGACAACGATAATCGTAAAGGACCTCAAGCGTAACAACTGCAGTCAACCATCAGCACTCAACCACAGCAACCACAACAGCCACAGCAAAAAAGCAACCATGACGACGACGACGACAACAACAACAAATACCATAATGACCTCAACAAGAACAATAATGATAACAACGACGACGACGACAGCGACAAGCACAACAACAACGACCGCACTCTCTCTCTCTCTCTCTTTCTCTCACTCTCTCTCTCTCATTACTATATTCATATACACTGTTGTCATGAATGCAGGTATCATGATTACGTACTTGTAAATGCTTACTGTGCAATTGAGTGTATTTGAATGTCATGTATGTTTTTTCTATAACCTTTTGTTATCTTGTGAACATTTTGATTTCATTTCTCTTTGCCCTGAGGGCTGGATGTAAAAAAAACAACAACAAAAAACAACAAAACAACAACAACAACAAAAAACAAGCATATACATGCTTATTCCACTTTCCTCGTTAAAAAAGATTCGTTCGTTCGTTCTCTCTCTCTCTCTCTCCACCCTCCACCCCCCTCCCAGCCCCCTCCGCCCTCCCCCCACACCCTCACAACTGTCCACCCTTCCCTTCCACCCCACCCCACCCCACACCACCCACCCACACACACATTCTCAGGCACATACCTGGCTGACCACCTTGGCCTCACACTCCATGGTGATCTGGTCCAGCTTCTCGTCGTACGCCAGCTGCATGGCCTGCACGGCCTGGCGGAGCTCGCCCTTGAAGAACTGCTCCATGTCCTGCCCCTTGACCGTCACCGGCTCCTGCTGGCTCACCTGCACCTGTTCGCGCGCGCGCGCGCACACACACACACACACACACACACACACAGAGCACGCGCGCGCACACACACACACACACACACACACACACACACACACACACACACACATGACATTCACATTTTTTTCATAACCATTTCCGTTAAAGCTTCTTCTTCTTTTCTTTTTTTTTTTTTTTTTTTTTTTTTTTTTTTGATAAGTAATCAGTTACGTTGAAAACCGATATCAATCAGAACTATTGCAAACACCCTTCGTGTTTATCACCGCCGTAAACATCCTTCATAATTACGACCATTGTAAACATCATTCACGATTATAACTATTGAGTATTGTAAACGTTCTTCCTGATTATGACCGTTGTCAACATCATTCATAATCACGACAGTTGTAAACATACTTCAAGTTAATGACTATTGAAAGTAATTGCAAAAAAACAACAACAAAAAAACAACAACGTTTCATGGTTATTACCATCGTAAACACCCTCCATAATGATGACAGTTGTAAGTATCAGTACACATCCTTTATGATCAGCATCATTGGCAAATACCCTTCACAGTTATGACTATCGTTGTTGGGTTGTTGTTTTTTGGTGTGTGTGTGTGTTTGGGGGTGGGTGGGAGGGTTTGTTGTTTTTGGGTGTTTTTTTTTTAGGGAGGGGGGTTGTTTTTTCAATATCCTTTATAACTATCACCACTGTAAACATCCATCATTGTCATGACCACCGTCAACAAATCAAGAACGATCAGTCACCGAGCCCAGGCCTGCAGAGTTACCTACCCTGTCCAGGAGCTCCTGCAGGAACTCCACCTCCTCTGTCTTGGTCTGCGCCAGCACCTCCTGCTCGATATGGGCTGCTGTCTCGGCGTCCAGGTCCTGGGCACACACACACACACACACACACACACACACACACACACACACACACACACAGAGTGTAAAAATCACACGACTCACAGCACGAAACGACACGACAACACAACACAACACACAGCACGACACGAAACAACAAACACAGAACTCACGGCACGACACAACACGACACGACACAACACAACACGATACGACACGACACAACACGCAACTCACGACACAACACAGCAAACACAGAACTCACGGCACGACACAACACAACACGATACGACACGACACAACACAACACAACAAACGCAGAACTCACGACACAACACAACACAACACAACAAACACACAACTCACGTCACGACACAACACGACACAACACAACACAACAAACACACAACTCACGTCACGACACAACACAACAAACACACAACTCACGTCACGACACGACACGACACAACACAACACAACACAACACAACACAACACAACAAACACACAACTCACGACACAACCACAACAAACAAACACAACAACTCACGTCACGACACAACACAACACAACACAACACAACACAACACAACACAACACAACACAACAAACACACAACTCACGACACAACACAACACAACACAACACAACAAACACACAACTCACGTCACGACACAACACTAACACAACAAACACACAACACACGTCACAAACAACTCACGACACAACACCACACAACAACAAACACAACCAAACACAGACAACACACGTCACACCCAACAACAAACAACACACACAACACAACACAACACACAACTCACGTCACAACACAACACGACACAACACAACACAACACAACATAACTCACGGCACGCAGACGAGCGTTCTCCTCCTTGTACTTGTTGACCAAGGCCCGCAACTTGGCCGCCTCGTCCTCAAGAGAGCCGCAGCGAAGTCTCAGCGTGTTGAGCTCCCCTTCGTACTCTCCGATCTGGGAGTTGAGCTGGTCGATCTTCTTCACGTAGTCCCTGGCCTGGCTCTCGTAGGTGCCGATCCTGGGGGGGGGCACACACACACACACACACACACACACACACACACACACACAAGAGTGCCAATGAGCCACAGTTCCGAATTCTCGTCAGTTGCTGTAATTGTTCTGTTTGTTTGTTTAGTTGGTTTGGTTTGGTTTTACGTTTGATTTTATCTGCTTACACGGTCATGGAAACTGTGAAGTTCCTCAGTCAAAAATCGTATTGATGACAGACGCATATCATGCCATGTTAAATGTAACTGATTATGTCCATGTCGAATGATAAAAACATATGCTTGTTAAATGTATGTCTATGTTGAGTGATAAAAAAGTCTTCTCACTCTCTGTGTGTGTATATATATATATATATATATATATATATATATATATATATAAACGTAATGTCAAAAACATGCTATAGCTGCTATGTTAAAGATCATATCAGTCTTCGTCTAAAGATAAACACATATCAAGAATGCAAAATCAGACGGAATGGATGTCGTAATGATCAGCACATATCATGCTTTGTCTGATTACTGATAAAAACAAAATCACGATTGAAAAGGAAAATGTTATCAAGTGAAGGGAAATGCCGCCATGTCAATTAGGAGGTGAGAAGAGACATGGAGAGGATGGTGCGGAAGGGACTGCACTCTTTACAGGGTTGACGCCCATTCCACACAATAGAGTTCTGGGCCCTGTCGTGAACACTACAGGCTGTCCTGCCGGTGACGGACTAACAGGTAGTTGACAAGATAAAATGGGGAGGTGGAGCTGGGGGGTGCGTGTGGGCGTAGTGGGGGGTGGGGAGTGGGGGAACGGCAGTGAAGGAGGCGGAGGTTCAAGATCGGACAAAGTGTATTTTTGTCAAGGACAAAGATAAGGGATTAGGAGCCGATCCAATCTGTCAGACATTGATTTATTGATCACCCAGATAGGCCTGTGCGTGTGTGGGGGGGAGGGGGGAAAGGGGGGGGGGCGAGGGGGGATCTGGGGGGGGGGGGGGTGCGTGTGTGTGCGTGGGGATTTAGGGGTGGTGTGTGTGTGTGTGTGTGTCTGTGTCTGCCGCACTGTGTGTGCGTGCGTGTGTGTGATGCGTCAGTAGAATGAAGATCGTTGAGTCAGCAAAGTGTTATGTCAGTGGTCCGGTCCGTCAAGTTAAGACAAGGGGTGACCACAATATGTTTGACCTGTCAGTAGTCTTGACAATGTAATCATATATGTGTGTGTATTTGTGTCTATGTCTGTATGTAAGTGATTGATATAGATACTTGTATACTTTTATAACAATTCTTCAAGGTCACAGACCAAGCTTTAAGCGCTTTTCAAACACGGGGGCGTTAGCACAACAGGCTGCCTACCTGGGTAGAGCCGTCTGACAGCTGCATTTGGGCGCTCATCATTCGTTTCCCATCTTCGGTTTTTATTCATTGGGATGAAAACAGTATGAATATGTGCCTCTGCCAAAGTCTAGCTATCCTAAAGAACTGAAAGTTAATTATTACCGCCTTGGATTCTTCACTTATTTCATAGCTCAAGTATCACGTGAAGTCAGTAGATTCTTCATGTTATATGCTGCTTAATGTATGTTGAATAATTTTACGAAAGCCTTTCTTTTCAACAAGGAAAGGGAAACTAATGAACGACCCGTGTGCAAGCTGATGTGGGAGAATGCACGTGAGAGTGGGTCAGTATGCCCAGGCTGTTCCCTCAACAATGCCCATTTTTCATATTCTCATTTATCCCCGAAAACGGAGTATGGCTGCCTACATGGCGGGGTAAAAAAAAAAACCGGTCATGCACGTTAAAGCCCACTCGTGTACATATGAGTGAACGTGGGAGTTGCATCCCACGAACGAAGAAGAAAGAAAAGATATTCTTATTCTGTTTTAATCATTTACCTTCTATGTTAGTTGTTTTTGTTGTTTTTGTTTTTTTTTCCGCCTTTATTCTATTTTGATACACTCATGTGTTTTCCTCTTAAGTTTAATGTTGTATATATCCCAAAGGTTGGCGCTCAAGGTGGAATGATCAGCGCGCCAGGTCTACGCTGAGGTCAAATCAAACTGATCAAATCAAATTATGGCGCTTTGAGCCTTGCCACTCTTACAGCTCAGGCATATTCTCTCCCGCCGTTAATTTATTTCATTTGTCTTATAATATTATATATATCTTCATATTGACATTGTCAGTGATGCTACAGTGTGGACTGTTTGCTTTGTGGAACACTGTCCAAGTGTTCGCTTTACCTCGCTCTTCCCTCCACCCCAAAACAAAAAACACCCCACGAACCACAACCCTGAACACAAACACACACTGACACAGACAGGGGGGAGAACTGTAGTGGGGCTGCAAAAAACCTCTTGGCCGCAAGAGGGAGTGCAAAGTTTTGTCACGTGCACGAAACGCTGTCATCTCTCCCACACCCACACGAACTCTCTCCCCCACCCGCTGACTCTGTAGTGAATGTCGTAGTTCTGCCGGCCAGAGGGGGTGTGGGCGTGGTGGTGGTGGTGGTGGTTGGTGAGGGGGTGAGGGGGTGGGAGGTCCATGGATAGGTCTCGTTTGGTTAGGATCAGGAAAAACCTGACAGCCTCGTCTCCCTTTAGAAAGTCAGGCGGCGGAGGGTTCAGTACAAAACTCGACGATCCGGTTTTTCTTTTTCTTTTTTTTCTCTTTTTTTTCTTTTTGTTTGTGGATGGGGGTGGGGTGCAATAAACCTTTGACAGATCAAAGCCCCCCCCCGCCGCTCCCCTCCCTGCCACCTCCACCCAAATTCAACCCCCCCCCCCCCCAGACCCCCCCACCCCTCCCTCCCTCACTGTCTAAACCCATCCAACAAAACTACACGCCACCTTTCATACCATCCCGTCTCCCACTCTTATCCCCCCCCTGCCCCCACCGACACCCCCCCACCCCCCCTCACCCCGGCTCCCCTCTTTCTTTTGAACGGTTTTGGTGTGGTGATGGTGGTGGTGGTGGTGGTGCAGCGAGCCTGTGCTCCCTCATCCATCAGTCACCAGTCTCCACCCCCCCCCCCCTTCCCACTCCCCCCCCCCCCCGATCCACCCACTGGCCGTGTTGTGCAGTGTGTCCCTGTGCACAGTGAAACCCAGGTTGTGTCCCCCCCTCCCCCCTTCCCCGCTGTCACCCACCCAGTTATATTTACATGATGTGCCCGTCACTTCGTTCGGGTCTAAAGGGCTCGCCAGTCTCTCTGTCTCTCCCTTCCCAACCTCCCCCCCCTCCCCCCACACACACCCACCAACCCCCCAGTCCCTCCTCCTCCTCCTCCTTCCTCCCTTTCCTCCCCCCACCCCCCACTCTTTGCCCGTACCGCACCCCCTACTCTCTCTCTCTCTCTCTGTCGCCCACACACACCTCACCTCGCAACCTTTGCAGAGTTGTGGCCCTCCACCCAACCGCACTTTTTGTACCGTGTGTGTGTGTGTGTGTGTGTGTGTAGACTATAGTCCTGTATGTGTATGTGTGTGTGTGTGTGTGTGTGCGTGTGCGCGTGCATGTGTGTGAATGCGTGCCAAACATACACGCGTATGTGTCGTGTGTGTGTGTGTGTGTGTGTGTGTGTGTGTGTGTGTGTGTGTAAACTACACTAATAGTTCTGTATGTGTGTGTATGTGTGTGTGTGTGTGTGTGTGTGTGTGTGTGTGTGTTCGCGCGCGCGCGCGCGCGTTCACGTGTGTGCATGCGTGCCAAACATACACGCGTATGTCGTATCGTGTGTGTGTGTGTGTGTGCATGCATGATTGCATGCATGTGTGCGTGCATGTTGTGTGTGCATGCATGCATACATACATACAAGCGTGTGTGCCGACTCTGTGTGTGTGTGTGTGTGTGTGTGTGTGGTGTGTGTGTGTGTGTGTGTGGTGTGTGGTGTGTGTGTGTGTGTGTGTGTGTGTGTGTGTGAGGCGAGCCGTGCAGTCGATTTACGTGGAGGGCGTGGCAAACAGTGGAGGGTTATGATTTTTTTTTTTTTTTTTTAATCCTGGTCGGCGGGCCGCCACTTGCCTTATAAGGGAGGCCGGTTATAACTTCACGACAATGTTGAACACACTGCACCTCTCTCCCCCCCACCCCCTCTATTTACGCTGCACCCTCTCCTCCAATCCTATCATTTCTTATTCGATTCTGGGAGGTAGTGGTGGTGGTGGTGGTTGGTGTGTGTGTGTGTGTTTGAGGAGTGATCGAATACCAATATATATATAACAGCTCCAGCCAAATAGTGCATGGTTTATTACCAGCAGTGTGTGTGTGTGTGTGTGTGTGTGTGTGTGTGTGTGGCTGCGGAAGGAGAGGGTGGAAGAGGAGGGGGGGGGGAGGTAATAAAGATTTATATCGAACAGAGAGAAACACACAAAAAGGGAGACAGATTCATACACAGAGACAGAGACACAGACAGAGAGATGGAGATTCAGACACAGAGACACAGACACAGACAGAGAGATAGAGATTCAGACACAGACAGAGAGATACAGACACAGAGATAAGAGGTTGTAGCGAGGAACCACCGATCTCCAGAGATTCAGTCTCATCCTAACCTCACTACTTATTACAAAGAAGACAGAATGCATCTCACCCTAAAAACAACAACAACAACAACAAAAGCAACATCAACTTACAGACAGAAAAGAGGACGGCCATGGCGGCAAGCACACACCACTCTTCACAGAGACTCAGACAGACAGCCAGGACTTACCCTCCTCTTTATAACACAACCTTCAACGAACCAAGACACAAGAGCTGAACGATCTGACCTTGAAGGTGTTAGCCAATATGTCGCTGAACTCAACTTTACGAAGCACAGACAGACAGTGAGGGGGTGGGGGGTGGTAGCGGGAACTGAAATCTCCTTGAGGGAGAGAGACAGAGACAGACAGAAGGGGGTGTATAGTGAGGGGACTCACAGTTCTTTTAGGGCGAAAGACAGACAGAAGGGACAGACAGACGGGTGACACAGCTCCTTGAAGGACAGACAGACAAAGGCACAGACATATGACTCACAGCTCCTTGAGGGACAAACAGACAAACAGGGGACTAACAGATCTTTAAGGGACAAACAGACAGATGACTCACAACTCCTTGAAGGACAAACAGACAGACAGACAGACAAACAGACAGGGGGCTAACACCTCTTTGAGGGACACACAGACAGACACACAGACAGATGACTCACAGCCTCTTGAGGGACAAACAGAGAGACAGACAGGGGGCTAATAGATCTTTAGGGGACACACAGACAGATGACTCACAGCCTCTTGAGGGACAAACAGAGAGACAGACAGGGGGCTAATAGATCTTTAGGGGACACACAGACAGACACACAGACAGACACACAGACAGATGACTCACAGCCTCTTGAGGGACAAACAGACAGACAGACAGACAGACAGACACACAGACAGACAGAGACACAGACACACAGACAGGAGGTGGCAGTCAGGTGATTTACAGACAGACATATACAGACTCACAGCTCCTTGAGAGACAGACAGACAGAAACAGACACATAGAGACACAGACAGACAGCCAGACAGACAGAGACACAGACAGACAGAAACAGACACATAGAGACACAGACAGACAGTCAGCCAGCCAGCCACACAGACAGAGACACAGACAGTCAGCCATACAGACAGAGACCAGGGAGACAGACAGACAGACAGACAGGTGGCAGAAAGACAGACAGGCATTCAGCCAGACAGGAGATGACTCACAGTTCCTTGAGGGATAGACAGACAGACACAGCCAACCAGCCAGAGACACAGACAGACAGGAAGCAATAGACAGACAGACAGACAGACAGGAAGTGACAGACAGACAGTCAAGTGGACTCACAGGTCCTTGAGGGACTCAATCTCGTCCTGAAGGCCGGCCAGCTTAGCCTCACCGATGCCCTTCTGGGTGGACAGCTCCTTGATGACCTCCCTTGCCTGCTGCAGCTCCTGCTCGAACATGTCCTTGATGGGCCTCCAGTCCTCCTGCTTGCGCTTCCTCAGAGCATCGTTCTCCGCCTCCAGCTGCTTGGTCTTGGCCTCCAGCCATCGTACCTGTGTGGGGAGGAGTTGTCGTTAGTGTCTATCCTCTTCTGTCATCAGTTATAGCCCCCTTCCCCTTCCAACCTTGTCCTCAACATCCCCATCATCATCAGGATCATCATCATCGTACCCGTGTGGGGAGGAGTTGTCGTTAGTGTCTATCCTCTTCTGTCATCAGTTATAGCCCCCTTCCCCTTCCAACCTTGTCCTCAACATCCCCATCATCATCAGGATCATCATCATCGTACCCGTGTGGGGAGGAGTTGTCGTTAGTGTCTATCCTCTTCTGTTATCAGTTATTGCCCCCTTCCCCTTCCAACCTTGTCCTCAACATCCCCATCATCACCAGGATCATCATCATCGTACCCGTGTGGGGAGGAGTTGTCGTTAGTGTCTATCCTCTTCTGTCATCAGTTATAGCCCCCTTCCCCTTCCAACCTTGTCCTCAACATCCCCATCATCATCAGGATCATCATCATCGTACCCGTGTGGGGAGGAGTTGTCGTTAGTGTCTATCCTCTTCTGTCATCAGTTATAGCCCCCTTCCCCTTCCAACCTTGTCCTCAACATCCCCATCATCATCAGGATCATCATCATCGTACCCGTGTGGGGAGGAGTTGTCGTTAGTGTCTATCCTCTTCTGTTATCAGTTATTGCCCCCTTCCCCTTCCAACCTTGTCCTCAACATCCCCATCATCACCAGGATCATCATCATCGTACCCGTGTGGGGAGGAGTTGTCGTTAGTGTCTATCCTCTTCTGTCATCAGTTATAGCCCCCTTCCCCTTCCAACCTTGTCCTCAACATCCCCATCATCATCAGGATCATCATCATCGTACCCGTGTGGGGAGGAGTTGTCGTTAGTGTCTATCCTCTTCTGTCATCAGTTATAGCCCCCTTCCCCTTCCAACCTTGTCCTCAACATCCCCATCATCATCAGGATCATCATCATCGTACCCGTGTGGGGAGGAGTTGTCGTTAGTGTCTATCCTCTTCTGTCATCAGTTATAGCCCCCTTCCCCTTCCAACCTTGTCCTCAACATCCCCATCATCATCAGGATCATCACCATCGTACCTGTGTGGGGACAAAGACACTCACATCTCAGGGAACCAGGGACTCCCAGTGTCTGAGGTGGGGGGGAAGGAGGAAGGCGGGAGGGTTGTTGATGAAGATATGGACACTTACATAATCATTGTTGTTAGTGTCTACCCAATTCTCTTATCAGTTATGCCCCTCCCCCCTTTCGAACCTTGTTCTCCTCCTCCTCCTCCTCATCAAGATCGTCGTCGTCGTCGTCGTCATCACCATGTTAGCAACGCCAAGACAGCTGATCGTGAAGGATTTTCCTCAACCTACATGAACTAAACTCCGCCCTCTACCAGACAAGAGTAGAAAAAGATGTTCGGGTTCAGATGATAGTGAGATCGGCCACTAGCTGTTATCTGCATTTTACAGTCTTCTGGTCTTAGGAATGGAAAGAATATAACGCCTTCATTTCTCTGAGGACAACTCTGGTCAGATTTGCACTGGCTGCAACAACAATGGCGTGTTGTTGTTTTCTTCCTGCCATGTGCATCCCTTCACGTGGACTGCTGTCTCAGCCACGTCAGAAACCTTGCCAGGGCCTCGCTCAACCGGCACGGACCACGTGCTAGGCTATTCATATGGCGGCACGCGATTGGCTGACCTGCGGTCACGCGGTAAGGGTGACTGCTTGGAGTGGTGATGTCTATTCGCGTTCCATTGACTGGGGAATTTTCTCAACACAAGCAAACTTAGCGGTGCTAAGATCACCTGTTTAGACAACAGCCCAGGAGGAGGGAGATACTTTAGAGGAAGGACACTCAGAGAACCTGGTCTCCTGTTCTATTAACACCCCGTGACCAACAGGCCGAGCCATCTTTGCCGCTGGTTAATTACTCATGAAGCCAACTAGGTTTAAACTCAAAACCCTTTGTGTCTTCGTACTGTTTAGACAAATCCCCGAGACTCAAACACAGACCATCGCTGACTTCCTCATCCATTGGACCTTGTGGGCTTCCCCTGCTGACCTTGATGGTTGCCTCAGCCAAACACCCTCATGAAGTCTCCTCTTCATCTGGTCTTTCATTGGTTACTGTATTGGTGTCTTTCATTGGTTGCTGTATTGGTGTCTTTCATTGGTTGCTGTATTGGTGTCTTTCATTGGTTGATGTAATGGTGTCTTTCATTGGTTGCTGTATTGGTGTCTTTCATTGGTTGCTGTATTGGTGTCTTTCATTGGTTGCTGTATTGGTGTCTTTCATTGGTTGATGTAATGGTGTCTTTCATTGGTTGCTGTATTGGTGTCTTTCATTGGTTGCTGTATTGGTGTCTTTCATTGGTTGATGTAATGGTGTCTTTCATTGGTTGCTGTATTGGTGTCTTTCATTGGTTGATGTAATGGTGTCTTTCATTGGTTGCTGTATTGGTGTCTTTCATTGGTTGATGTAATGGTGTCTTTCATTGGTTGATGTAATGGTGTCTTTCATTGGTTGATGTAATGGTGTCTTTCATTGGTTGCTGTATTGGTGTCTTTCATTGGTTGATGTAATGGTGTCTTTCATTGGTTGCTGTATTGGTGTCTTTCATTGGTTGATGTAATGGTGTCTTTCATTGGCTGCTGTATTGGTGTTCACCCAAAGACTGATCCCTATACAGGCGTGATATTGTATCGGTCACCTTACAGCCACGATATTTTGCAGATTTGATATTGATCATTTGACTTTATACTGATTACTTTTCAGCCTTGACACTGAACTGGTTACTTTACGATCTCGATATTGAGTTGGTCACTTCACAACCTTGTTCTTGAATTGATCACTTCTTAATCCTGATATCAAATTGGTGACTTTGCAATCTTGATATGTAATTTATTACTTTACACATCTCGATATTGAATCGATCGCTTTACAACCTTGTTCTTGAATTGATCACTTCTTAATCCTGATATCAAATTGGTGACTTTGCAATCTTGATATGTAATTTATTACTTTACAGCCTTGATACTGAACTAGTCAGTACATAACCTTGGTATTGAATTGATGGCTTAAAAATGTATATTTAATTGATCGTTCTGCAGTCTTGATACTGAATTAATCACTTTTCAACTTTAATATTGAACTAAACACTTTACAGACTTGATATTGAATTGATGAGTTCACAGCCTTGACATTGAGTTGATCAGTTCACAACCTTGATATTGAATTGATCTGTTCACAGCCTTGTTATTGAATTGATCAGTTTACAGCCTTGACATTAAGTTGATCAGTTTACAGCCTTGACATTAAGTTGATCAGTTTACTGCCTTGACAGAGCTGGTCACTCCACAAGCTTTGCAACGAGGTCTGTAATCATCACCCTCCTCCATCCCCAGCAAACAAACATAACTTTTGTGTTTTTGTTTTGTTTTTTTTTTGGTTTTTTACAATTTGTTTTATAGAGATGACTCTCGCACTGAACTGGTCTCTGACTGACATGATTTCAAACTGGACAGGGTTGCGGTTCCTGCCACACTGTGGTGTGCACGCATCTCTGGACCTTCTCTGCTGTCCAACAGGAAGAACAGATGGTGAGCAGGAAGAACAGATGTGACAAGAACAGATGGTGAACAGGAAGGACAGATGGCTATCCAATAATCCCCAGACAGGTCAGGTCAGTTGCCTGCAGAATGACACGTGGGCAGTGGTCAGCCACAAAACCCCACAGGTCATGCTGATCAGCTGACTGAAATAGGCAGCAGTTGGTGGGGTGTTCATATTCTATTCTCTTCATTCGGCGCTTATCAAATAAATAATAA
>NC_134889.1:1905889-1910889 GCF_041734735.1 Babylonia areolata | reverse complement strand
TATATATATATATCTCTGTGTGTGTGTGTGTGTGTGTGTGTGTGTGTGTGTGTGTGTGTGTGTGTGAGTTAGTATGAGTTTGTGAGTGTGTGTCCGTCTGTTTTGTGTGTGTGCATGCGCGCGGGCGCGCGCGTGTGTGTGTGTGTACCTGCCCGTGTGTGTGTGTGTGCTTCCAACCAAGAGAACGCTTACGGACACACACACACACGCGCGCGCGCGCCTATACCCACTCTCAGCCATGTCAGCCTATGATTTATGTATTGATAGACTGTTAAAATTCAATCAAGCTCCGGTCACACCTTTGTACAATCCACACGGCCCAGAGGTGATCCCTGCATATACACACCTATTTCTGCACTGTCCGCTTTGCCCAAACCACTTGAAAGACATGCTCAATCACACCTTGTACAATCCCATCTCAACAAGTGGTATTGAATTCAAGAAAACCAGGTAGGTTTTCCAGAAAAGCACACTTACCGCAGAGCTCTTAAACATGTCGAGAAATGTCGTTTAAGGTATAGACAATAATGTGTTCATAGTATCGTCTTCGTTGACTTCGCGAAGGCTTTCGACGTGATTAACCACTCTCTTCTAACTAGCTAGAAAATCCAGGCATGACAAACTGTCAAATGACGGCTTGACCTTTTTATTAATATCTCCGTTCTCAGTGACTGTCATCAGTTGGTTGAAATCAGTTCCATGAGGTCTGATTTTATTCCCATTGAAATTTGTGGTGTACCACAAAGATCACTGTTTGGACCACTTTTATTTTCACCCACTGAGAAATGTTTGCTGATGACACCTCAGTCAAACAACAACAACCCTACTGAATTGTAAATAATTTTCAATATAAATAGACTGGTCAAATAAACTGATTCAAACCCCATGCCTATAAACACAGGCAAAATTAATAGCCTGTGTTTGTGACGACACGATAGAAACGATCAAAAACACGTGTCCCACTTTTGCACCATTGTTCATCCGAGGGCAGTGACAGAGACAGATACAGAGAACTTTCTTGTTTATTGAAGGAAAATAAGAACGGACACAACTGGTCAGCTTGAGAGAGGTGGGGAGAGAGAGAGGGGGGAGAGACAGACAGACAGACAAACAGTCAGCCTGAGACAGACAGAGAGAGACAGGTAGATTGGCAGACAGACAGACAGATACTGGCACAGACACAGAGACTGGAAGATATATATAGAAAAACAGACAGACACAGCGAGAGACAAACACAGGATGGACAGAGAGACAGACAGACCGACAGACGGACAAACAGACAGACAGACAGACAGCAACAGTCTAATCAACGGCAGCTGCAAAATCCTCACGGTGAATAGTCATCACCTGGTGATACAGAGCACGACGTTTGCTCGTAACGAGTGATCATCGATTCTGCATTGGCCACAACCTTTAAGTCCATCAATACAAATCGATACGACCTCTGTGGTGGCATCTTGGGAGGGAGGGAGGGAGGGGGCCGGGGGGGGGGGGGAGGAAGATGAGGTTGCAAGGCGGTGCTGGATTTATCTTGACTGTCAGCTGGTTTGGGGGGACAAACTTGTCACAGTGTTGGAATGAAGTTGGTGATACATTGCCATGCACTGCTGAAACCTGCTGTATAATCTTCTGCAGTGTGTTGTTGAAAGAAACCATGCCATCCACCAGTCGTCTTTAGCTCAAGGACCTAGGTCATCTATTGTTATTTATTGTTGAAACCAAATCTATCATCTGTTGTCGTCTATTGTTGAACATAGCTGAATAATCCATTGCTGCATATTGTTGAAACGAAAAATATCATCCATTGTTGTGTTGTTGAAAAGAAACATATCATCCATTGCTGTGTTGAAAAGAAACATATCGTCCATTGCTGTGTTGTTGAAAAGAAACATATCCATTGCTGTGTTGAAAAGAAACATATCATTCATTGCTGTGTTGTTGAAAAGAAACATATCATTCATTGCTGTGTTGTTGAAAAGAAACATATCATTCATTGCTGTGTTGTTGAAAAGAAACATATCATTCATTGCTGTGTTGAAAAGAAACATATCATCCATTGCTGTGTTGTTGAAAAGAAACATATCGTCCATTGCTGTGTTGTTGAAAAGAAACATATCATCCATTGCTGTGTTGTTGAAAAGAAACATATCGTCCATTGCTGTGTTGTTGAAAAGAAACATATCCATTGCTGTGTTGAAAAGAAACATATCATTCATTGCTGTGTTGTTGAAAAGAAACATATCATTCATTGCTGTGTTGTTGAAAAGAAACATATCATTCATTGCTGTGTGTTGTTGAAAAGAAACATATCATTCATTGCTGTGTTGTTGAAAAGAAACATATCATTCATTGCTGTGTTGTTGAAAAGAAACATATCATTCATTGCTGTGTGTTGTTGAAAAGAAACATATCATTCATTGCTGTGTGTTGTTGAAAAGAAACATATCATTCATTGCTGTGTTGTTGAAAAGAAACATATCATTCATTGCTGTGTGTTGTTGAAAAGATTATCATCCATTGTCATGTGTTATATGGATACATGTCATGAATCGAAGTTGGTGGATTTACTTCAAAATAATCGATATTCACACATGGATGTGCGCGCTTTAGACACACGGTTATATCGACATGTGTGTTTTAGCACGTGTGTGTGTACGGGTGTTTGCATACTTGTGTGTATGTGGGTGGGGGTGTGGAGGGGGGGGGGGTGTGCGCGGTGAGGGACGGGGTGAGTGTGGAAGCGAGTGTGACCTTCTGTTTGACATCAGTCCACAATCACGATTTAAGACTATAACACACCACCACCATCACCACCACCACCATCACCATCACTACAACCACCACCACCACCACCACCACCATCACCACCACCATCACCATCACCACCACCACCACCACCATCACCACCACCACCATCACCACCACCACCACCATCACCACCACCACCACCACCATCACCACCACCACCACCATCACCACCACCACTATCACCATCACCACTATCACCATCACCATCACCACCACCACTATCACCACCACCACCATCACCACCACCACCACCATCACCACCACCACTATCACCATCACCACTATCACCATCACATCACCACCACCACTATCACCACCACCACCATCACCACCACCACCATCACCACCACCCACCACTATCACCATCACCATCACCACCACCATCACCACTATCACCATCACTATCACCATCACCACTATCACCATCACCACCACCACCATCACCACCACCACTATCACCATCACCATCACCACCACCATCACCATCACCACCACCACCACCATCACCACCACCACCACTACCACCATCACCACCACCACCACCACCACCATCACCATCACCACCACCACCACCATCACCACCACCACCACCACCATCACCATCACCACCACCAACCACCACCACCACCACCATCACCATCACCACAACCACCATCACCACCACCACCACCACCACCACCACCACCACCATCACCATCACCACCACCAACCACCACCACCACCACCATCACCATCACCATCACCACCACCATCACCACCATCACCACCACCACCACCACCACCACCACCCATCCCCGCCATCCTTATTTCTGTTTTTTCCTTTTCCACTCTCTTCCTTAGCGTTTTTTGTTGTTGTTTTTCTTTCTTTCTTTCTTTCTTTTCTTTTCTTTCTTTCTTTCTTTTCTTTCTTAATAATAATAATAATGGTATCTATATAGCGCTGGATCTTGTGCAGAGACAAATCAAAGCGCTTTCGCACCAGTCATTCACACGCATGCATAACTCAAAAACTGTAGAAACTAAAGACAAGGAAGGGCAGGCAAGGGAGGCTATTTTGGGAAGAGGTGGGTTTTAAGGCCAGACTTGAAAGAGCTGAGTGTGGAGACTTGACGAAGCGAAAGAGGAAGTTCATTCCAATCGCAAGGTCCAGAAACAGAGAAAGAACGGCGGCCAACAGTCGAGTGTTTGAATCTGGGTATGCGTAAACAGAGTGGATCCGAAGCCGATCGTAGTGAGCGAGATGGAGTGTAGAGGTGAAGGCAGCCGCAGAGATAGGAAGGGGCAGTTTTGTGAATGCATCTATAACATAGAGTGCTGATCTTGTACTTTATTCGGTGTGAGACAGGGAGCCAGTGGAGATGTTGCAAAAGAGGAGTGATGTGCTCAGATCTTTTCTGTCTGAGGATGAGTCGGGCAGCAGAGTTTTGCATGCGCTGAAGGGACTGAATGGATGAAGCAGGCATACCAGACAATAGAGAGTTACAGTAGTCAAGGCGAGAGAGAATGAGAGAAACGACAAGTCTAGATGTTGCGTCAGTGGACAGATATTTCCGGACGGCACTGATGCGCCCCAGTTGACAGTAGCAGGACTGACATGTCTGACTGATAAATTTTTGCATGGACAGTGTATTGTCAAGGACAACACCGAGGTTCCTGACTGACGTGGAAAGAGGGATGGATGTACTGCCAAGTTTGATTGTGTCAATTGTGATGGAAGACAGTTTTAGTTTAGTTCCTATGATCATTGCTTCAGTTTTAAGGGAGAAAATGATGAGGTTGATCGAAACAGGTTTTCGTGCAAAACAAATTCAAAAAGATACGTATGCTGCGCTCTCTCTCTATCTCACACACACACACACACACACACACACACCACACACACACACACACACACACAACACCTCACACACACGCACACACATACACATACATACATACACTTAAGTACACACACACACACACACACACACACACTCACCGCCACACATACACACGCATACCTCCCCCCTCCCCCCCCCCCCCCCCCCCCCCCCCCCCCCCCCCCCCCATTCCACACACACACACACACACACCACCACCACCACCACCACCATCATGACTGTCACCTTTGAAAACGCAAGTCGGCACAAACTTCAGTCGAACCAAACACACAAAAAGGGCTTTGTGTCAGTTGCACAGGTCCTGGTCTGCAG
>NC_134889.1:1895889-1898389 GCF_041734735.1 Babylonia areolata | reverse complement strand
GGGTGTGGTGTGTAAAACAGGTACATTATGAGAGTCTGATATATTAAATAGGTACATTGTATGTGTGTGACGTGTAAAACAGGTATATTGTGAGTGTCTGATGTATAAAACAGGTACATTGTGAAAAGGAAAAAAAAAATAAGAGAGACAGAGACTGCAGAGACAGAGAGAGACTGGACGGGGGTGTGCGGGTGCGTGGGGGTAGGATAGGGGGTTGGGGAGGGGGGGGCTACCACCACGTCCCCCTCCCTCTCCCCTCCCCCTCCACCCCCTCGCCCAACTTGGGGGGGACCAATCCCTGGAGTGAAACACTACCCGTGACCCAGTCAGTATGTGCACACGTGCAGTGCATTCCATGGGGGGGGGGGGGGGGAGGGGGGGACCCATGACAGTGTTTACACAGAGACGTTCGCGTAGGTCTGTTTGGTCTGTGCACACACACACACACACACACACACACACACACACACACACGTATTCTTTTCCACTGTTTGTCTCTTCTGATGTACACCTTTTTTTCTTTTTTTTTAACAGTGGAAACGAGAATTTGATGATTGTGTTTCAGAAACACGAAATTGACCCGCGTAGCTGAGCCAATGGAACAGAAGGTAAACACAGACATTGGTAAATAAAGAATATTCGTGTCATCGTTTGTTTAAAGGACAGTTTTTTTTTTAAACTTGTGGATTGAATCATTACACAGCATTGTGATGAATGTTTGCGCTTATCGCTATTTAAACAAAAAATAATTTAAGAGAGAACTTGTTTCAATTGTCCACTTCAACGGTTTCGTTATTAAAATTTAGATGTAATTATCACTGTTTACCAATGGAAAGAGTGCGAGAAAATGAAATTTAAAAAAAACAAACCGTATGTATAAGAAATTATTTTTTAAAGTGACATGAATACTGTTGGTGATGAAGTCCATTTTACCATGGGGTGTCAGCATTAAACGGATAATTTCATTAGAAGTAAATGACTGTTAGCTGCTAGATATCTTTATCCAAAGACTGTATTCTCATTTCGTAAATTATTTTCTGCAGGCAAACAGGGTCTGTTAAAACCTGATTAAAATCGTTAGATGAAAACTTGCAGGGTTATGAAGGTCACTCATGAAGGTGAAAAAATGCCCACAATTAGTAAACTTCACTTTCATTGATGCACACCTTAAAATTCACCTTCATTGATGCACACGTTAAACTTTACCTTCATTGATGCACACGTTAAACTTTACCTTCATTGATGCACACGTTAAAATTCACCTTCATTGATGCACACGTTAAACTTTACCTTCATTGATGGACACGTTAAAATTCACCTTCATTGATGCACACGTTAAACTTTACCTTCATTGATGCACACGTTAAACTTCACCTTCATTGATGCACACGTTAAAATTCACCTTCATTGATGCACACGTTAAAATTCACTTTCATTGATGCACACGTTAAACTTTAACCTTCATTGATGCACTCGATAAAATTCATCTTCATTGATGCACACGTTAACATGAATCTGGTTGTGTTCTGAAATCAGCCATGCTCTAAAGTGAGTCAGAGATATAGTCCCGATATATTTTGATTTCAGTCAATGATTTCGTCAAACCATCATTCAATCAATGTGTGTGAACAGAATGACCTGACCTGAATAGAATAGATTTTATTGTCATGAAACCGTGAGGTTTATACGACACAAGTGCAATGGTAAATAAACGAATGAAGGAAAAACACACAATTAATCAATCAGTTAATGCAGTAAATTGCAGCAGCATTCATAAACAAATTTTTCCTAATCTTGTTTGTATATATTCATCATCTGTTAGCATCACCTGACTGGGAATATTTCCTGTGTTATTCGAATGTGTGTGTGTGTGTGTGTGTGTGTGTGTGTGTGTGTGTGTGTCTCTCTCTCTCTCTCTCTCTCTCTCTCTCTCTCTCTCTCTCTCTCTCTCTCTCATGCATATTGGTGTCTCCCCAACAGCGAAATGAAAATTGTCCATCTACCTGCATAAAGCATTTCGGTTTCGAGAAATTGCAACCTCGTGATATGTGGTGATGTTGTATATGATGTTTCACATGATTTCTTTTTCTTTTTTTTTTCCTCTTGTTTATTTAACCAAGTGCTGCGCAACAGATGTTGTTTCTTTGCCCCTTCATTGGGGCGAGAGAATTAATCATCTCTCTCTCTCTCTCTCTCTCTCTCTCTCTCTCTCTCTCATGATTGGCCGTACTTTCGTAATTTCTCTAAGTATGCATGTGTGAGTGTGAGTGTGAGACAGAGACAGAGAGAGAGAGAGAGAGAGAGAGAGAGAGAGAGTTCGCGCATGTGCACACGCACACGCAAGCGTGTCTATAAGTATGCATGTGTGTGTGTGTGTGTGTGTGTGAGTTCGCGCATGTGCACACACACACGCAAGCGTGTGTGAGTATGTATCTGTAAGACTGTGTGTGCAGCAGTTATGCTTATGCATGTGTGTGCCGCTTGGCGTGTTAATGGATCG
>NC_134889.1:1880889-1888389 GCF_041734735.1 Babylonia areolata | reverse complement strand
AGACAAATCAGTCACAGAGGACAGAAGGTGAGTCAGTCATAGACAAATCAGTCACCACAGAACAGAAGGTGAGTCAGTCATAGACAAATCAGTCACCACAGAACAGAAGGTGAGTCAGTCATAGACAATCAGTCACCACAGAACAGAAGGTGAGTCAGTCATAGACAATTCAGTCACAGAGGACAGAAGGTGAGTCAGTCATAGACAAATCAGTCACCACAGAACAGAAGGTGAGTCAGTCATAGACAAATCAGTCACAGAGACAGAAGGTGAGTCAGTCATAGACAAATCAGTCCACAGAACAGAGGTGAGTCAGTCATAGACAAATCAATCACAGAACAGAAGGTGAGTCAGTCATAGACAAATCAGTCACAGAACAGAAGGTGAGTCAGTCATAGACAAATCAGTCACAGAACAGAAGGTGAGTCAGTCATAGACAAATCAGTCACAGAACAGAAGGTGAGTCAGTCATAGACAAATCAGTCACAGAACAGAAGGTGAGTCAGTCATAGACAAATCAGTCACAGAGGACAGAAGGTGAGTCAGTCATAGACAATTCAGTCACACAACAGAAGGTGAGTCAGTCATAGACAAATCAGTCACAGAGGACAGAAGGTGAGTCAGTCATAGACAAATCAGTCACACAACAGAAGGTGAGTCAGTCATAGACAAATCAGTCACAGAGGACAGAAGGTGAGTCAGTCATAGACAAATCAATCACACAGAACAGAAGGTGAGTCAGTCATAGACAATTCAGTCACAGAGGACAGAAGGTGAGTCAGTCATAGACAAATCAGTCACAGAGGACAGAAGGTGAGTCAGTCATAGACAAATCAGTCACAGAACAGAAGGTGAGTCAGTCATAGACAAATCAGTCACCACAGATCGGTCAGCTTGGAAACACTGTGAGCGGGGGGAGGGGGTTAAGGGGGGGGGGGGGGACATTCAGAAACAAAAAAAACGCCATGTGCAAAGTCACAGCCTCCATCCTGACAGTGGAAGTGGAAGCGGTGACATGTGCAAGCTCGTGGCTGGCATTCAATGGTATGCCTGCCTGGAAATCGATATAGTGTCATCATACTGACTGACTATCAGCCAACGAAAGGTTGAATGTGGTACCCTACACTTAGCACAAGTAATAATGACTGATTCTATCAGCCAACAAAAAGGTTGACGGTGAAGGTTACCCTACACTTAGCACAAGGAATAATGACTGACTATCAGCCAACGAAAGGTTGAAGGTGAAGGTTACCCTACACTTAGAACAAGTAATAATGACTGACTATCAACCAACGAAGAGTTGAAAGTGAAGGGTACCCTACACCTAGCACAAGTTAAAGAACCCCGGAAAGCCCAGAATGACGTGAGGCAATGCGCAACATCCACGTGCAAAAGCTTTCGTGGATGTACTGCCCTGGACATGCAGGTGTTAAGAGGAATGATGGAGCCAACAGACTTGCCTGTGGTGACACTGCATCGTGTGGATGATTACTGGGAAGATGTGCAGAGGTAGGAGGAAGACAGAAGGTCAACTTTAGGACCCTGAACAAGGCCATCACACGATTGATCGACTGGGAAAAAAAAAGCTGGACAGAGAAAGGGTAAACAACTGCTCACCTCACCCCCCACCCCCACCCCAACCCCTCCTGCTCTTGAAAGTTTGTTACAATAAACTGAACATATAGCGCGCGCGCACACACACACACACACACACACACACACACACACACACACACAGAGCTCAGGACTCAGAACTCAGAGCTCAAACTATTTACCAAAAGACAGGGATTTCTAGGCATGGTCTGTTCTTCCAATCTGTCCATGGTCTACTCATCGTTATCACAGAGACTGTCCAGATGTGGGTGATGAATTCATACAGGTCATCACAGAGACTGTCCAGATGTGGGTGATGAATTCATACAGGTCATCACAGACTGTCCAGATGTGGGTGATGAATTCATACAGGTCATCACAGAGACTGTCCAGATGTGGGTGATGAATTCATACAGGTCATCACAGACTGTCCAGATGTGGGTGATGAATTCATACAGGTCATCACAGAGAAGACTGTCCAGATGTGGGTGATGAATTCATACAGGTCATCACAGACTGTCCAGATGTGGGTGATGAATTCATACAGTACATTACAGACTGTTCAGATGTGGGTGATGAATTCATACAGGTCATCACAGTGACTGTCCAGATGTGGGTGATGAATTCATACAGGTCATCACAGAGAAGACTGTCCAGATGTGGGTGATGAATTCATACAGGTCATCACAGAGAAGACTGTCCAGATGTGGGTGATGAATTCATACAGGTCATCACAGAGAAGACTGTCCAGATGTGGGTGATGAATTCATACAGGTCATCACAGACTGTCCAGATGTGGGTGATGAATTCATACAGGTCATCACAGAGACTGTCCAGATGTGGGTGATGAATTCATACAGGTCATCACAGACTGTCCAGATGTGGGTGATGAATTCATACAGGTCATCACAGTGAAGGCTGTCCAGATGTGAGTGATGAATTCATACAGGTCATCACAGAGACTGTTCAGATGTGGGTGATGAATTCATACAGGACATCACAGACTGTCCAGATGTGGGTGATGAATTCATACAGGACATCACAGACTGTCCAGATGTGGGTGATGAATTCATACAGGTCATCACAGACTGTCCAGATGTGGGTGATGAATTCATACAGGTCATCACAGAGAAGACTGTCCAGATGTGGGTGATGAATTCATACAGGTCATTACAGAGAAGACTGTCCAGATGTGGGTGATGAATTCATACAGGTCATCACACAGACTGTCCAGATGTGGGTGATGAATTCATACAGGTCATCACACAGACTGTCCAGATGTGGGTGATGAATTCATACAGGTCATCACAGAGAAGACTGTCCAGATGTGGGTGATGAATTCATACAGGACATCACAGACTGTCCAGATGTGGGTGATGAATTCATACAGGACATCACAGACTGTCCAGATGTGGGTGATGAATTCATACAGGTCATCACAGACTGTCCAGATGTGGGTGATGAATTCATACAGGTCATCACAGAGAAGACTGTTCAGATGTGGGTGATGAATTCATACAGGTCATCACAGAGAAGACTGTTCAGATGTGGGTGATGAATTCATACAGGTCATCACAGAGAAGACTGTCCAGATGTGGGTGATGAATTCATACAGGTCATCACAGAGAAGACTGTCCAGATGTGGGTGATGAATTCATACAGGTCATCACAGACTGTCCAGATGTGGGTGATGAATTCATACAGGTCATCACAGAGAAGACTGTCCAGATGTGGGTGATGAATTCATACAGGTCATCACAGACTGTCCAGATGTGGGTGATGAATTCATACAGGACATCACAGACTGTTCAGATGTGGGTGATGAATTCATACAGGTCATCACAGAGACTGTCCAGATGTGGGTGATGAATTCATACAGGTCATCACAGAGAAGACTGTCCAGATGTGGGTGATGAATTCAGACAGGTCATCACAGTGACTGTCCAGATGTGGGTGATGAATTCATACAGGTCATGACAGAGAAGACTGTCCAGATGTGGGTGATGAATTCATACAGGTCATCACAGTGACTGTCCAGATGTGGGTGATGAATTCATACAGGTCATGACAGAGAAGACTGTCCAGATGTGGGTGATGAATTCATACAGGTCATCACAGACTGTCCAGATGTGGGTGATGAATTCAGACAGGTCATCACAGAGACTGTCCAGATGTGGGTGATGAATTCATACAGGTCATCACAGAGAAGACTGTCCAGATGTGGGTGATGAATTCATACAGGTCATCACAGAGAAGACTGTCCAGATGTGGGTGATGAATTCATACAGGTCATCACAGAGACTGTCCAGATGTGGGTGATGAATTCATACAGGTCATCACAGACTGTCCAGATGTGGGTGATGAATTCATACAGGTCATCACAGACTGTCCAGATGTGGGTGATGAATTCATACAGGTCATCACAGAGAAGACTGTTCAGATGTGGGTGATGAATTCATACAGGTCATCACAGAGAAGACTGTTCAGATGTGGGTGATGAATTCATACAGGTCATCACAGAGAAGACTGTCCAGATGTGGGTGATGAATTCATACAGGTCATCACAGACTGTCCAGATGTGGGTGATGAATTCATACAGGTCATCACAGAGACTGTCCAGATGTGAGTGATGAATTCATACAGGTCATCACAGAGAAGACTGTTCAGATGTGGGTGATGAATTCATACAGGTCATCACAGAGACTGTCCAGATGTGGGTGATGAATTCATACAGGTCATCACAGACTGTCCAGATGTGGGTGATGAATTCATACAGGTCATCACAGAGACTGTCCAGATGTGGGTGATGAATTCATACAGGTCATCACAGACTGTCCAGATGTGGGTGATGAATTCATACAGTTCACCACAGAGAAGACTGTCCAGATGTGGGTGATGAATTCATACAGTTCACCACAGAGAAGACTGTCCAGATGTGGGTGATGAATTCATACAGTTCACCACAGAGAAGACTGTCCAGATGTGGGTGATGAATTCATACAGGTCATGACAGAGAAGACTGTCCAGATGTGGGTGATGAATTCATACAGGTCATCACAGAGACTGTCCAGATGTGAGTGATGAATTCATACAGGTCATCACAGAGAAGACTGTCTAGATGTGGGTGATGAATTCATACAGGTCATCACAGAGACTGTCCAGATGTGGGTGATGAATTCATACAGGTCATCACAGAGAAGACTGTTCAGATGTGGGTGATGAATTCATACAGGTCATCACAGAGAAGACTGTCCAGATGTGGGTGATGAATTCATACAGGTCATCACAGAGAAGACTGTCCAGATGTGGGTGATGAATTCATACAGGTCATCACAGACTGTCAGATGTGGGTGATGAATTCATACAGGTCATCACAGTGACTGCCCAGATGTGGGTGATGAATTCATACAGGTCATCACAGAGAAGACTGTTCAGATGTGGGTGATGAATTCATACAGGTCATGACAGAGAAGACTGTCCAGATGTGGGTGATGAATTCATACAGGTCATCACAGAGACTGTCCAGATGTGGGTGATGAATTCATACAGGTCATCACAGAGAAGACTGTCCAGATGTGGGTGATGAATTCATACAGGTCATCACAGACTGTCCAGATGTGGGTGATGAATTCATACAGGTCATCACAGAGACTGTCCAGATGTGGGATGATGAATTCATACAGGTCATCACAGAGAAGACTGTCCAGATGTGGGTGATGAATTCATACAGGTCATCACAGAGACTGTCCAGATGTGGGTGATGAATTCATACAGGTCATCACAGAGACTGTCCAGATGTGGGTGATGAATTCATACAGGTCATCACAGAGAAGACTGTCCAGATGTGGGTGATGAATTCAGACAGGTCATCACAGAGAAGACTGTCCAGATGTGGGTGATGAATTCATACAGGTCATCACAGAGAAGACTGTCCAGATGTGGGTGATGAATTCATACAGGTCATCACAGAGAAGACTGTCCAGATGTGGGTGATGAATTCATACAGGTCATCACAGAGACTGTCCAGATGTGGGTGATGAATTCATACAGGTCATCACAGACTGTCCAGATGTGGGTGATGAATTCATACAGGTCATCACAGAGACTGTCCAGATGTGAGTGATGAATTCATACAGGTCATCACAGAGAAGACTGTTCAGATGTGGGTGATGAATTCATACAGGTCATCACAGAGACTGTCCAGATGTGGGTGATGAATTCATACAGGTCATCACAGACTGTCCAGATGTGGGTGATGAATTCATACAGGTCATCACAGAGACTGTCCAGATGTGGGTGATGAATTCATACAGGTCATCACAGACTGTCCAGATGTGGGTGATGAATTCATACAGTTCACCACAGAGAAGACTGTCCAGATGTGGGTGATGAATTCATACAGGTCACCACAGAGAAGACTGTCCAGATGTGGGTGATGAATTCATACAGGTCATCACAGAGAAGACTGTCCAGATGTGGGTGATGAATTCATACAGGTCATGACAGAGAAGACTGTCCAGATGTGGGTGATGAATTCATACAGGTCATCACAGACTGTCCAGATGTGGGTGATGAATTCATACAGGTCATCACAGAGAAGACTGTCCAGATGTGGGTGATGAATTCATACAGGTCAGCCACAGAGAAGACTGTCCAGATGTGGGTGATGAATTCATACAGGTCATCCACAGAGAGACTGTCCAGATGTGGGTGATGAATTCATACAGGTCATCACAGAGAAGACTGTCCAGATGTGGGTGATGAATTCATACAGGTCATCACAGAGACTGTCCAGATGTGGAGTGATGAATTCATACAGGTCATCACAGAGAAGACTGTCCAGATGTGGGTGATGAATTCATACAGGTCATCACAGAGACTGTCCAGATGTGGTGATGAATTCATACAGGTCATCACAGAGAAGACTGTCCAGATGTGGGTGATGAATTCATACAGGTCATCACAGAGACTGTCCAGATGTGGGTGATGAATTCATACAGGTCATCACAGTGACTGTCCAGATTGGATGGATGAATTCATACAGGTCATCACAGAGACTGTCCAGATGTGGGTGATGAATTCATACAGGTCATCACAGTGACTGTCCAGATGTGGGTGATGAATTCATACAGGTCATCACAGAGACTGTCCAGATGTGGGTGATGAATTCATACAGGTCATGACAGAGAAGACTGTCCAGATGTGGGTGATGAATTCATACAGGTCATCACAGAGACTGTTCAGGATGTGGGTGATGAATTCATACAGGTCATGACAGAGAAGACTGTCCAGATGTGGGTGATGAATTCATACAGGTCATCACAGAGACTGTCCAGATGTGGGTGATGAATTCATACAGGTCATCACAGAGAAGACTGTCCAGATGTGGGTGATGAATTCATACAGGTCATCACAGACTGTCCAGATGTGGGTGATGAATTCATACAGGTCATCACAGAGACTGTCCAGATGTGGGTGATGAATTCATACAGGTCATCACAGAGAAGACTGTCCAGATGTGGGGTGATGAATTCATACAGGTCAACACAGACTGTCCAGATGTGGGTGATGAATTCATACAGGTCATCACAGTGACTGTCCAGATGTGGGTGATGAATTCATACAGTCATCACAGAGAAGACTGTCCAGATGTGGGTGATGAATTCATACAGGTCATCACAGAGAAGACTGTTCAGATGTGGGTGATGAATTCATACAGGTCATCACACAGACTGTCCAGATGTGGGGTGATGAATTCATACAGGTCATCACAGACTGTCCAGATGTGGGTGATGAATTCATACAGGTCATCACAGACTGTCCAGATGTGGGTGATGAATTCATACAGGTCATCACAGACTGTCCAGATGTGGGTGATGAATTTCATACAGGTCAGCACAGACTGTC
>NC_134889.1:1873389-1878389 GCF_041734735.1 Babylonia areolata | reverse complement strand
TGTATTTTTTCCTGCGTGCAGTTTTATTTGTTTTTCCTATCGAAGTGGATTTTACTACAGAATTTTGCCGGGAACAACCCTTTTGTTGCCGTGGGTTATTTTACGTGCGCTAAGTGCATGCTGCACACGGGACCTCGGTTTATCGTCTCATCCGAATGACTAGCGCCCAGACTAGTGGAGGGGTCTAGTGGAGGGGGAAAAAATATTGGCGGCTGAGCCGTGATTCGAACCAGCGCGCTCAGATTCTCTCGCTTCCTAGGCGGACGCGTTACCTCTAGGCCATCACTCCACGTACGTGTGTGTGTGTGTGTGTGTGTGTGTGTGTGTGTTAGAAACAGTGGTGGGGTGGGGGGGAGAGAGACAGACAGAGAGACAGAGACAGAAGTATGAGGGAACGGGGGGGATGCAAGAGGGGTGGTGGCAGGCATAAGTTGTTCTCTGCGCATAAGCTCAAAAGCAGACGCACTCAAAACAGGGTACAGCTTAGCCAGCAAAACAGCTGGAACCCCATTGAAGGTCACTGAAGTGTGTGCACACACCCGGGGGTGAGGGGCTGGGGGGGGGGGAGAGGGAGTGGAGGGGGGGAGGGACCGATGAGGGGAGGGGCAGAAGGGACCGGGGGGGGAAGATTGAGGTGGGGGGGGGTGCTGAACTGAAGAAAAGCAGTACAGCGTATCCCCCGAGAGGGAGGGAGGAGGGGGGGGGGGGGGGGCGGGGGGGGGGGTGCGAGGGGGGGCAGCCTTCCCACAATCCTGCTGCTGACACCCCACCCTCTACCCCCAACTGTCACGTCCTACACACACACACACACACACACACACACACACACGTACGTACACTTGACAACAGGTATTCACGTGTTTTGGCCAATTGCCAGCCGTCCACAAACAGGTTCTCGAAAAGCCGAGAAAGCAATATGAGTCAGAAGATGATACAGCAATTCAACAACAAGCGGCCTATTAGCCATACAATCAATCACCCACCAACGTCATACAAACTGCCAGTATTGCAGAAACTGTAATACTGATGATGGTGATGATGCTACTGATGTCCATCAACACTTGTAATTGTAGCAGCAGTAGTAGCAGTGGTCTCCGCGCGCCTGTCTCGTAGGACAAAGTCATTCGGATATAACAACAAACTGGGGTCCCGTTAGCAGCTTACGTTACGCGCACGTAAAAGAACCTGCGGCAGCAAAAGAGTTGGCCCTGGCAAAGAGTAAAACAATGTAACAGAATACACTTCAAGTTGCAGACAGATAGGAAAAATAAAATAAAATAAAGAGCGGTGCTGTAGTGTGGGAAGAGAAGCCCAATCATCACACAGAGAACCGTGCAGTGACAAAAAGCATTACATTATAATGCAATACAACTCAATGCAATGCAATGCAATACAATATAGTACAGTACAATACAATACAATACAAGGCAAAGCAACACAAACTAACACAACACAACACAACACAACACAATACAATACAATACAATGCAATACAATACAATGCAATGCAATGCA
The DNA here is from genome assembly GCF_041734735.1 of Babylonia areolata. Classification (NCBI taxonomy): domain Eukaryota; kingdom Metazoa; phylum Mollusca; class Gastropoda; order Neogastropoda; family Buccinidae; genus Babylonia; species Babylonia areolata. Next base: position 1,876,874 of record NC_134889.1, on the reverse strand, counting down.
GTGCAGTGCGATACGATACGATACGATACGATACGATACTGCACGTAGCTGTTCGTATGAGACGATAAACCGATATCCCGCCAATGTTCAGCAGTTAGCACACATTAAAGAACCCATGGCAAGAAAAATGTTCTGTCAAAATTCCGCATAAAAAAAATCCACTCTAATAAACTTGTGAATGTGTGCGCTTGGATGAAGGCTGACTGAATGGCACAGGAAACGAATGACGAGCGTCAAAAAAACCAGCTGTCTATCAGCTGTACCCAGGCAGACAGCCTGTTGTGAGAATGACTCCGTGTTTGTAAAGAGCTCAGAGCTTGGTCTCTGACGAAAGGTTGGTCACGACAGACAAAACTGATTCTATTAACAATAATGATGACGATAACAATAGTAATAATATACTTATAAAAAATAATAACTTCTTCTTCTTCTTCTTCTTCTACGTTCGTGGGCTGCAACTCCCACGTTCACTCGTATGCACACGAGTGGGCCTTTACGTGTATGACCGTTTTTACCCCGCCATGTAGGCAGCCATACTCCGCTTTCGGGGGTGTGCATGCTGGGTATGTTCTTGTTTCCATAACCCACCGAACGCTGACATGGATTACAGGATCTTTAACGTGCGTATTTGATCTTCTGCTTGCATATACACACGAAGGGGGTTCAGGCACTAGCAGGTCTGCACATAAGTTGACCTGGGAGATCGGAAAAATCTCCACCCTTTACCCACCAGGCGCCGTCACCGTGATTCGAACCCGGGACCCTCAGATTGAAAGTCCAACGCTTTAACCACTCGGCTATTGCGCCCGTCAAAAAATAATAACAATACCAATGATATTTCTGCTACCATTACCACCACCACGACTACTACTACTACTACTACTACTGCTACTGTTACTACAACGATAATGCCGACGACGATGACAACAACGACGCCGACTACTACTACTATGTGGGGTGTTGGCCTCGTGGTAAGCATCCGCCAAGGAAGCGAGAGAAGCTGAGCGCACTGGTTCGAATCCCTCAGTCACCAGTATTTTCTCCCCCTCCACTACACCTTGAGTGGTGGTCTGGACGCTAGTTATTCAGGGTGAAACGAAAAACCGAGGTCCCGTGTGCAGCATGCACTGGGCGCACGTAAAAGAACCCACGGCGACAAAAAGGGTTGTGTCCCGGGCAAAAATTCTGTAGAAAAATCCGCTTCGATAGGAAAACAAATAAAATTACAGGCAGAAAAAAAGGGGGGTTGCGCTCTCGGTGTAGCGATGCACTCTCCCTTGTGAGAGCAGCCCGAATTTCACACAGAGAAATCTGTTGTGACAAAAAGAGTAATACAGTACAATGCAATACAATACAATACAATACAATACAATACAACACAATACAATACCACTACGTCTGGAATGTCGCTCAGGAGAAGTGTATAATGTGAGGACACTCCATGTTCTGTCCGATTATCAATGATAGTCAGTCGTGTCCCGACAATGACCATCAGAACAGCAGAGGAGGCAACTGCTGTCTCGACGACCTGGGCTAGAATTTGATGATAGTGGAGAGTGTCTTGCCCAAGTTACACACCCCCACTCTCTCGGCCAAGAGGGTTTTAGGACAGTCGGCGTTGGGATGGTTCCCAACTTATTGGCCAACTCACCCCCATGGCTGCAGCTTGGACATGCTCTATGAGCAGCAACAGGAAAAAAAAATGCCCCCTCCCCTCCTCAACTGACCCTACACCACCCCACACCATCTTTCACCCCCACCCCCACCCCCCAAACCCCCTCCGCACCCTCACTCCACAGACACGTGTAATATACCGGCGTTGTAGAACTAGTGAAACCGGCCGGCCGCTTCTGATTCAAAGACCTTTCAGAAGAGGAACGCTGTCAGCAATATTATATTAGTAAGCGGTGGGGACGGGGGGTTTGGGGGGTGGGAGACGAGGGGTAGAGGGGGGGGGCGCAGGGGGTGGGGGGTGGCACACTCAACTCAACTCAACTCAACACAACGTTCTTCCAGGCGTGAACGAGTTCTATAGCTCTGTCCGGGTGGTGTGGGGTGTGGTGTGGTGTGTGTGTGTGCTGGGTTTCTTTTTTCTTTTCTTTTTTCTTTTGCAATAGAAATTCAGGTCTTTCATTAATTTTATCATGGTACTTAAAAGAAGACGGTGGTGGTGGTGGTGGTGGTAGTGATAGTGTGTGTGTGGGGAGGGGGGAGGGGAAGGTGGTGTTGGTGGTAGTAGTTTGTGGGGGGGGGGTTGTGTGGGTGGGTGGGGGAAGGGAGGGGGGGAAGGAGGTGGAGGTGTGTGAAAGCGGAGGTGTCCCATGACCGGTTTTACATATGTATTTTGTTGGTGGTGGTGCCTGTTTGTTTGATTGTTGCCTTCTTGGTGATTTCTGACGTCAAGAGAAAGGATTTTCCGGGCTCAGCTCAACACAACCAAACAATTTTTTCGACTCACTTGTGTAAACAAAGTGAGTCTATGTTTTAACCCGGTGTTCGGTTGTCTGTGTGTGTGTGTGTGTCTGTCTGTCTGTTTCTGTGTCTGTGTCTGTGTGTCTGTGTCTGTGTGTCCGTGGTAAACTTTAACATTGACATTTTCTCTGCAAATACTTTGTCAGTTGACACCAAATTAGGCATAAAAATAGGAAAAATTCAGTTCTTTCCAGTCATCTTGTTTAAAACAATATTGCTCCTCTGGGATTGGCACAAAAAAATAAAAAATGAAGCCTAATTATATGCAAACTGCATTTACTGTTGTATTTATATTTTTTGTATTCTCTAAACTTGGCACTTTGATCTGATATTCTGACCTAACAACAAGAGCAGTCATTATTATCATTTTCTCTTCAAACAGGAACTTCTTTTGCTCAGCATGGAAGTTTTATTTATTTTGCAAACGTTTTGGTGCAGATATTAAAAAAGGGAAATTACTCTGTAATTAATGCTAGGGGACTTAATTTGCTTTAAACTGATCTTTCTCATCTTAAACATTTCATTTTGAAATTATACTCAATACATAAAAAGCTTGGATTTTTTTTAAAAAGTGTATCACAAGTGAGTCTTGAAGGCCTTGCCTCTTGTTTTTTATCTAACGTGGAGTGATGGCCTAGAGGTAACGCGTCCGCCCAGGAAGCGAGAGAATCTGAGCGCGCTGGTTCGAATCACGGCTCAGCCGCCGATATTTTCTCCCCCTCCACTAGACCTTGAGTGGTGGTTCTGGACGCTAGTCATTCGGATGAGACGATAAACCGAGGTCCCGTGTACAGCATGCACTTAGCGCACGTAAAAGAACCCACGGCAACAAAAGGGTTGTTCCTGACAAAATTCTGTAAAAAAAAAAAAAATCCACTTCGATAGGAAAAACCAATAAAACTGCACGCAGGAAAAAATACAAAAAAATAGGTGGCGCTGTAGTGTAGCGACGCGCTCTCCCTGAGGAGAGCAGCCCGAATTTCAAACAGAGAAATCTGTTGTGATAAAAAGAA
>NC_134889.1:1863389-1865889 GCF_041734735.1 Babylonia areolata | reverse complement strand
CTACGTCACACTACACCATACAACGCCAAGCTACCATACGCTACAGTACACTACGATACGCTACACTACACAACGCTACACAATGCTGCGCTACACAATGCTACGCTACACTACACAATGCTACGCCGGCTACACAAAGCTACGCTACACTACATAATGCTACGCTACACTACACTACACTACACTATGCTACGCTACACTACATAGTACTACAGTACACTACGATACGCTACACTACACTACACAACACTACACAATGCTACACAATGCTACGTTACATTGTACTACAGTACACTACGATACGCTACACTACACTACACAATGCTACACAATGCTACACAATGCTACGCTACATTGTACTGCAGTGCACTACGATACGCTACACTACATTGCACAACACTACACAATGCTACGCTACACTACATTGTACTACAGTACACTACGATACGCTACACAACACTACACAATGCTACACAATGCTACCCTACATTGTACTACAGTACACTTCTGTACGCTACACTACACTACACTATGCTACGCTACACTACATAGTACTACAGTACACTACGATACGCTACACTACACTACACAACACTACACAATGCTACACAATGCTACCCTACATTGTACTACAGTACACTTCTGTACGCTACACTACACTACACTACGCAACACTACACAATGCTACGCTACATTGTACTACAGTACACTGCGATACGCTACACTACACTACACAACACTACACAATGCTACACAATGCTCCGCTACACCGCACTACAGTACACTATAATACAGTGCATTGATTTTGAGGAGATCAAGTTTAGTTTCAGTTTCTCAAGGAGGCGTCACTGTGTTCGGACAAATCCACATACGCTACACCACATCTGCTAGGCAGATGCCTGACAGCAGCATAACCCAACGCTCTTGTCAGACCTTGGCTCCATGCATATATATATATATATATATCTGTGTGCCTATCAGAGTGGATTTCTTTTACATAATTTTGCCAGAGGACAACACTCTCGTTGCCATGGGTTCTTTTTCAGTGCGCCAGCTGCACGCCGCACACGGGACCACGGTTTATCGTCTCATCCGAATGAATGACTCAGGTTGATTTTCACGTCAGACTTGGGAGAAAGGGCGAGAGCGGGATTGGAACCCACACCCTCACGGACTCTCTGTATTGGCAGCTGATTCGGCCACCTTCCAATTAGGGAGAACTGTCGAGGCACAGTGTAGAGGAGGGGTGGGGTTGGGGGGGGGGGGTCTGGGCGGGGGGCGGGGGGGGGGGGACTCTGCAAGACCCAGAGCAGCCGGCTCACAGACTGGTGTGCCCGTCAAGTGCCTGGACATGCCCTGCGTCAATGGCGTTGATCAACAGCCGCCTTGGGACACATGGCGTCCACCCATGTGGGTGTGTAGGTGTGTGGGTGTGGGTGTGTGTCTGTCCATCGGAGTGGAACTGTCTGTTGATATATGTATATATATATATATATATATATATATATATACATGTCCATGGACTGCAGAGAGCAGACCAGCATCAGGCTTGCTGGAACACACACATGGCGCCACTGGTGGTGGGCCTCACAACAGCCAGTGCATTGAACTTTCAAATCTGAGGGTCCCGGCTTCGAACCTCGTTAACTGCGCCAGGTGGGTAAAGGGTGGAGTTTTTTTCCGATCTCTCAATCCAACGTATGTGTAGACCTGCTAGTGTCTGAACCCCCTTCGTGTGCACACGCACGTTGAAGATCAAAAACGTATGTTAAAGATCATGTAATCCATGTCAGCGTTCGGTGTGCTATGGAAACAAGAACATACCCAGTATGCACACCTCAGTAGTATAGCTGCTTACATGTATGAGTACTAAATAAAACGGCCATACACGTAAAATGGTACTTTTTTGTCTGAGTGTGTGTGTGTGCGTGTCTGAAATCTGTTTGAATGACACAGGAAACGAATGACGAGCCGACAGTCGGCTCTACCCAGGTAGGCAGCCTGTTGTGTAAATTACCTCTTATTTGTACATCACTTATAGATTGGTCTCCCACTGAGGATAGGCGCTATATAAGTATCCGTATCATCATTTTGGAAACATCATCATCATCATCATCATCATCAGGAAGAGGAGGAGGGTGAGGGTGGAAGTATGGTAAGACACCCATCTGACCATGAAGGGTGTGGGTTCGAATCCCGCTCTCGCCCTTTCTCCCAAGTTTGTCTGGAAAATCCCAAACTGAGCGTCTAGTCATTCGGATCAGACGTTAACCCACTCAGTACGGCCAGTCCTCTCTTCTCCTCTACACAGACCCCTCGGATGTCCAGTGGGTGTCTGAATGACCCAACCTTTAGCTTCCGTCGTCAGAATTGTGGTATTCTTTGTCAACATTCACCTCTTCAGTATAAGAGCGTTCCGCTTGCAATATTTTGATGATGGTAATTGGGATGAAACGCTGTTAACGTTGTCTCTTTCGCCGTTCGTATGGAGAGAGTTAAA